>NW_006159968.1:1726807-1766162 GCF_000334495.1 Tupaia belangeri chinensis | reverse complement strand
CTGTGGCAGGGCCCCGGGGAAGGGAGCCGAGCTTCTGTGGAGTGTCCTCCTCACTGTTTGTTTTTGTTAGAGGATGTGTATGCTCTCTGGAGAGAGACAGAGAAAGAGAGAGGAAGTGAGAAAGCACCCCCTATGGGGGACAGTTATGCCACAGTCCCTTCTCCTCCAATTCTTTTGGGATTTGGGCACACACAAACATGTTCTCAGTGTTTCTCCAGCTGCCAGGTCCAAGCCTTGAACCCACAGTCAGTCCTGGGAGATCCATCTGTCTTAACCGCCACACCACTGACTGGCCCACCAGTTGCTCTCTTTGACGGGGATATAAGTTAACCCATAGCACCACTGTTCTTCTGAAATAGCAGAACTCTGCCAAGGAGGGTTGTCCCCAAGGGAAGTCCTTGGACAGAACCAGATCACGTCCTTGGTCTCCTGTGACCAGCTTAAGTTTCTCTGGGGAAGAAAGGCATTCCCTTTTTCTCTTTAGGGTTCCATGGACAAAGGTCCCCTGCACCACCCCAGGCACCACTCATGCAATAAAGCCACACATGTGCATCAGACCCTCAGAAAGTGGGTCTTCACAGTTCTCAGCACTGCTGGGCCCATGGGCCCTCCCAGCACAGGGACTTAGGTGTTCAGGAAACCATGCTGAAGGACACAGCTGACCCAACCACCTTGTCTGACAAGTGTGGAATGAGTCCTTGCCACTCTGGTTTTTAGGCTCCTTGGGACTCAGTGTTGCCGTCTGTAAAGTAGGAGCAGGGAGGTGGGAGAGGGCTGTTGTATTGACTCTTCCCGGTGCTCCAGGGAGCCTGGGTCCCAGCCCTTCCTTCCTCAAAGACTGAGCTTTGAGGAACATTCAAGTTGATACAGTTTAGCCAGGTAGGTAAAATCACTGGGCTCGCCTACCTTGAAGGCATCTCCTACTCTCAGGTTCTATCATTTCTGGAGGGAAGAGACACTCAAGCCACCAAGACAGTTTATAGTAGAAGTGTTACTACTCGTGCAGAGGGAGAATCGCGTCCCAGGTAAAGCAGAGACTCCTCCTCTACTGCTTTGGGTAAGAAACTTGCCCTTGACTCGCCTCTGCTCAGTGACTAAGGGAGTCACATAACCTCTTTGGTGACTCAGATTCTTTTTTTTTTTTTTTGTATGATTTCTTCTTCACGTTCGATCACTGCACGTCTATAGCACACGGCGTGGTGTTTTGAAGTGTGCGTGTAGTACGAAGACAGTCAGATCAAGGACACTGGCGTGTCTGTCATTTTCAGTAGAGAACTTCACATTCTTGTATCTGCTAAGTGTCCCTTCCCTTTGGTGACTCAGTTTCTTCATCTGAAAAATGGGCACCATAGGCCTACTTCCAAGGGTTACTGTGATCATTACTCTGCACATGGGCCAGGGCCTGGCTAAGAAGTGCCGAGCATCCCTTTACACTGGCCATCAGCGGGTGACTGGGTGTGACTGGTCAGTCCCCGCATGGAGAGCCTGTCCCCACCGTGATCACAGCATGCTGCCATCTGTGTGGTAGTTACTTCATCAATGAATGAATCACAGAAACTAGATCATTTCGTTGTTGGCGAGTTTCTAAAGACCTCTCTCTCTTTGCCCTGGAGTTGTCACAGTCTCTGCCTTATTTCTGTCTCAGCTCCATAGCCTGCAAATATACTGCATGTGTTGCAGCACCAGCCATCTGTCCCAAACCTCCATTCCTGTTAGCAGGGAGGAGCTTTCCTGGCAGGGCCTAGTGAGCGAAATCCAGTAAGGTATTACTTTCTGCAGACTGCTGTTAACTGGCCCAGACTAGCAGTGTGGCTTTCTGAGTGCCACCGATTACAAGGGCCAGCCTCTGTGAGGGGAGAGTAGGTGTTAATGGCTAGAGACGAGACACACACTAAAATCAGTGGTGCGAGAAAGTTTCATTTTAAGATTCAGATTCAAAGAATCTCAGAATGTGAGAGATGATCTCATATCACCTCGTAGTTAGAGAAATCAAAGCCCAGGGGGATGAAGGGATTGCACCCCAAACCCAGAGCCAGGAAGTGGTAGTCTGGGTCCACATTCTTTTTTTTTTTTTTTTTTTGAGGATTTGTGTTATAGGGCACGTGTGCTCACCAGAAAGACAGAGAGAGACAGAGAGACAGAAAGCAAGAAGTCACCCCCAGGGGATATGGCCATGCTGCAATCCCTACTCCTCCATTCTTCTCTCGAGATCTTGGGCACGCATTCACGCACATGCACCCAGTGTGATTTTAAACCACTGGGTCCGGAACTCGAACCGCAGTCAACTACATGGGAGTCCAACAACATAGCCATTAAGCCATCTGCTGGTCCCATGGGCCCACATTCTGACTGCCCTGTCTTGTCTTCTTTCTTTTGTTCTTTTTCTTTTCAGAATTCTTTATATATTTATTTTATATATGTATTTATTTTTATTTTTTAAGTTTGATCAGAGAGAGACAAAGAGATAGAGAGAGGGGAAGTGAGAAAGCAAGCCACCAGGTCCAGGACTTGAACCATGGTCAGTCATGTGGGAGTCCAGCCCCTCAACCACTGTGCTACTCCCTGACCTCCTCAGTTTTCTTTCAATTGCACCCACTTCAACCCAAACCTTATGAGTACCTGCCATGGCTAGAGGCACTTACTAGCTATGTGACCTTGGGCAAGTACTTAACATCTCTGAGCCTCTGTGTACCCTCACCTGCACCTGGGAAGAGTAGTGGTCCCATAGAGCTGCCAGGAAAGTTGGGGGACAGTGCCTTCGTGGGGTGTAGCTGAGGCTGCTGGCATCCGGTGTGTGTGCTGGAAATACCTGGCAGCTTGATTAACAAAGCTACTGACACAAGGACAAAACGCCTTCCTTTCTCCTGCCCAGCTCTGCCCACAGGGGAATTTGGGGCCAGATCCTTCCACAGTTCCTTTCCATCGTCCTGTGTGTCAGGAAGTGGCATTTCCAATGATGACTGTAAGCCAGGGTTTCACAGCTCAGCACATTGCATTCGGGGCCAGATAGCCCATTGTCAGGGGGTGGGGTAGCTGTCGTCTGGGTAATGTGAGATGTTTGGCAGCATCCCTGACTTTTATCTGCTCGATGCCAGTGGCACCTGTCCCCCAAGATGTGACAACCAAAAATGTCTCCTGACATGACCAAATGTTCCCTGGGGGTGCATAATCACGCCAGTTGAGAACCATAGCTAACATCCGTTTAAAACTGGGTGGTTACTGGGACCAGCAGTTAGCATAATGGTTATGTCGCTGGACTCCCACGTAGTCGACCGCAGTTCGAGTCCCGGACCCAGCAGCTTAAACTCACGCCGGGCACATGTGCGTGAGTGCCCAAGATCCCGAGAGGAGAATGGAGGAGAAGGGATTGCGGCATGGCCATCCACCCGGGGGGTGATTTCTCCCTTTGTCTCTCTCTGTCTGGCGAGCACACGCGCTCTATAGCAAAAAAAAAAAAAAACAACCTCTCAAAAAAACAAACAAACAAACAAACTGGGTGGTTACTAACAGCAACTGAAGGGACCTGGCAGCTCCTCCCCAGGCAGCACTCTGTCCCCTGCCGGCAGACAGAGGGTGGCCTAGTGTTTCTCTGTGGGGAGGCTAGTGTGAAAAGCTGGGAGGCCTCGCTCTTGTGTTTGTACCAGGTGGGGCTCTGTCTGCTGTCCCCTCCCAAGTCCGAGACCTGAACGTCTTCTAACGCCCCCTCTTGGTTGCCTGGGTAACTCTGGAGGTCTCACCTGCACACTCAGGGCCCCTTTCTCCCTGTCATCTCCTCATTTCCACCTCCTTGACTCACAGTTGATGGCCCCTTAAAAGGACGCACTGCCCAGGAGTCTTCCCGGGAGGGGCCCGATCTGCAACCCAGACCCGTGACCTGCCAGCTCTGGGAGACCCCCACTCCAGCCCTAGTCTCTGTGCTAGGTCTCAGCAAGTGTGGAAGGGGAGCACTGATGAGTTCTCTGATGTTGCCTGTCCTCAGAGAGCTCCAACTGGCTCTGCCTCTCACGACTACCTCTTAGGCTCTGGTTTCCTCCTCTGTGTGATGGCGCCAGCAGCCGTGCTGACACTGCAGTAGGTGAGTGTCAGGGCTAATGCAGAGCTAAGTGCAAGGCAGCTGGAGCACGCCTAGCTGCCTGACACACAGTGAGCCCTTAGGGGTGACTCTTACTAACGCTGCTCAGTGCACTGTTCTGGAAAAGCCCAAACTAGAGATGAACAGGTCCTGGGAAGAAAGCAACCATAGCGATGTGGTTCCTGGGTACTAGACATTAAGTAAGGAGCTGTGATGGGCCAGCAGATGGCGTAGCGGTTACATCACTGGACTCATACATGGTTGACCACGGTTCAAGTCCCAGACCTGGTGACGTGAAACTCATGTCAGGTGTTTGTGCGTGCCCAAAATCCCAGGAGGAGACTAGAGGAGGAGTGGTCACCCTCCCTGGGAGTGATTTCTCACTTCTCACTTTCCCTCTCTTTCTGTCTCTCCCTCTCTCCAACAAGTTCATGTGCCTTGAGGCAAAAAAACTCTACTACTCTACTAAAAAAATGTTTTTAATAAGGAGCTGTACCCACTGACCTCAGAGGAGATATGGATGGCAGCCCCTCATCTTAAGATTCCTGGGGGCCATATCTGCAGAGCTCATAATTTCTATGGAGACTCATCATGGGGCCATGTGTGCATCACACTTTGTGTGCTGTGTTTGGGTCCTTGTTCTTTAGGCCGTGGTCTCCAGGCCCTGGGCTGTCATCCCCATGTCCCCATATCCCCACAGTGCAGCTGTTTCAGAGACCACATTTGACTCATTTTTGAATGGGCTGTGGTAGGCTCGGGATTATGCTCATACTCAGACTCCATATAGGATGTTAGAGCGTTCTTCCAGTTTTGGGAAGAGCAGCCCACCATACTGAAAGAACACAGCTTTCGTCCTTTGAGGTTAAATCAACTGGAGCTTTAATCTCACCTCTTCCATATATTAGCTGTTTGTATTTAAGCCATTTTTTTAACTTCAACATTCTCACTTCCAAAATGAGTAGTTACATCTAATTCATTATATGAAGAGTCAAGATAATATATGCTAAACACCTGGCACATTGTAGAAGTTTAATATTAGGTAGCAAGGGTTATTTTCCTTTTAGGAAAAATAAAGTTCTGACAGAAAAAAAAAATCAATGACTAAGGAGATAGCAATGTTCCCCTGTACACTGTCCCAACCCTGGAAAACAAAGCTGTAAATTCTAGACCCAAGATGTTTGTGCACCACCACATTTGCATTCTAGACATTGCTCTGCTTTCCAGGGGCCTTTAGCATTCCAGATTCAAAATATTGTCTTTTTAGTTGACTGTTTTGATGAGTTTGTTGGAATTAACCAACCAAAGAAAAAATGCGAAGGCTCCAGATTCTTGAACTGGGTCCTGGCCTGGGGATATCCTGTGTGATTAACAAGATCATTTCCCAGTCTAGATGGAAACAAAGCATTTTCTGAGACTGACCACTGCACTCCACGAGCCTCTCTCACATGAATCTGACACATATTTACATAGTACCTGCCATGCCACAGATGCTCTTCCAGGTCCCAGAGCTGGATCAGGTGGAAAGCAGAAAAGGGCCAGCCTCTGGGACTGTGACTGCAGCTGGGAGGTGGAACTGTTGGGTGTTTAGGGAGAGGGTGCGAAGCCACACAGTCCACAGGTAAATCGGAAGAATCAGTTCACCTTGCAGCACTAGGGAGGCGGTCCACTGGGGTTCTGCAGTCAGTGGTGAGGAAGAGCCTTCTGCAAAGGTGACATGTGAGCTGAGAACTGAGGATAAGAAGTGTGAGCCTCGTGTAGAAGTGAGCAGTGAGGAATCCCTAAAGAGAGATCACCGAATGGCAAGGTCCTGAGGTGGGGGAAGAGCTTGGCATAAAGAAGGTGGCGAGGGAGATGGAGATGGTGTCTATTGAAGAGGAGTAAAGGGGAAAGTATTCTAAAAGACAGGGCAATATAGTTTATAGAAGGGTATGCAAGCTATGACAAGCAAAGAGAGTATTTTGTCAAGTTTCCTGCACACTTGACACTAGGATTTTTAAGAAAGCACATTATATATAATGCACAATGATCTTTTTAATTACAGCCAAAATAAAGTTCACTAAAACACCAGATAGCTTTAGAAAAAATAGAATGTAAAATAAAGATCCTACTGTCCAATGTGATGGTCAGTCAGAAAAGTCAATTAAGATGAAAACGTGGAGATAAGTAAGAAAGGTATGCACCTCCAAGACTTTGGATGTCTTTAGATGTCCCCCCAAAATTCCTGTATTGGAATTTGTTTATTGTAAAGGTAATAAGAGGAGACTTATTTGGATTATGATGTTGAAAAGTAAGGGCTTTGGGGCATGATTAAGTATCAGGATGGGCCCCTGATTAGGTCCCGATGGATCTATAGGAAAAGGAATGAGAGAGACACCGGCTTCTGGACACAAATCTCTGCCCTCCTGCCTTGCGCCATATTGTGAGAAGACCCTCACCAGCTGTGGCACCTGGGCCTTGCACCTCCTGAGAGCTGTGTAAACCTCTGTAATTACTCGGACAGGTATTTCCTGTTAGTAGCCACAGAACTAAAAAACATATAAACCTCCATTCCTGTTTTTGTTTGTTTGTTTGTTTTGTTTTTGGTGCAGGACCGAACACTTGAGTGGGAAGATGTGTGGAATTCTCCTCTGGAATTTCTTGCATAACTAAAGCATAATGCATGGCCTATGATTTCTGGTTTGGGGTACTTGAAAGAGGGGCATATGCGGGCCAGCTGGTGGCATGGTTAAACTGACTGGATCCCATGTGTCTGACTGTGCATTCGAGTCCCAGATGCAGCAGCTTGAGAAAGATGTCAGGTGCATGAGTGTGTGCCCAAAATCATGAAAGGAGAGATGGAGGAGAAGGGGTTGCAGCATGACCATCCCCCTGGGGGGGGGTACAGCCTGCTTTCTCTTTCTCTCTTTCTTTCTCTGGCGAGATCATGTTCTGTCTAGCAAAACTGAACAAAAGAAAAAAGAAAGAACAAGAGGCATATGCTATTCAATGAACTCCATTAAAGTACGTAATCACAGCGACACACTCAGGTAGCATGGACAGTGGGGTCTCGGTAAACACACAACCTAGCTGTGAGAATAGATGCACTGGGCCGAAAGTTCGGCTTCTTCCAGGCAGCAGTTGTGATACTTTACGGAGGGAATGGAATGCAGTGTTCAGGTTAACCCGCAGGCTAGCTGAAAGCTTTAACTGGGCTACAAGATGATGTGTCTTACAGCTCTGCCAGACTCTAGGGAATTAGAGAAAAATCGCAAGTATTTCAACCGTGGGAGGGACTGCATTACTTAAAGTAAATGGGAGAGCTCGTTTTTTCGAAGGCTTGCATAGCAAATCCTTTTATAAAATTCAAACCGTTTGTAAAGCAAGTAATTACTTCTTGATTAATTCCTAGACAGAATCTGAATTTTCATATGTTAGATTTGCCCAAAGAAAAGCACACTTAGCGGTTTCTATTGGGTTGTTAGAAAAGTCATGACTCATTTTTGCAAAGAAAAATATGACCAATATTTCCCGACAACCCAATATTTGTAAATTATTTAACAAAATTTCAGCTTCTTTTATAAAAAATAAATGAATAAATGAATAAACCCTGGGAAGCCGAAGCACTTTTACCCCTTCCTGTTCCCTGATTTCCTCTGAGGAAGCTATCTAGAGATGCTGGCTAGAGATAAAAAAGGGAGGCTAGTTTAAAGGGATGAGGTCAGTAAACTTCCCCTGCCAGACAGGACGACAGGGACAGGAGTCCCTGCAACCACTGGCCCTCAAATCAATCCCATCACATGATCTGGAATGCAGTGAATCTTCCAGCACAAACCCTTTCACTCCATAATCAGCAGACAAAGACTGCTATAATGCAAAACTGTCTTGTTTTGGTCAAAAAAGATCTACTTACTCCCTCTTCTCCCCTTAGAGGGGCTCCCAGGCGTAGCCCCACCTCCTAGCTGAGGCTGTGGTCACAGGCTTCCTCTGGCAATACCACCTCAGTTATTCTGCTTCCCTGTGAGCCCCAAACATTCACCCTTTATGGCTCCTGTCCTGGGCTGCAGATGTGATGCATAGTCTCCGAAATGCAGCTGCTGGCATTTGGCTTGCTGGGATGCAGGCTTGACCTTCCTGCAAACCCACAGCGGCATCAGCAGGACTTAACACAAGCAAGGTGGCTACAGGGTAGGCTGGGCGTGTTATGTGAAAAGTACCGAAGTTTTGCCTTTCCTGCATGACCGTACAGTTTCTAAGTTCCAGGCTTCCCACTCACGTCACTCTAGCCATCGTTCTAAAGGCAATGCAACCTTCCCCAGCCCCTTTTGATTGTGACCCTAAACCTTTCTAGTTTTGCCTCTCAGGTTTGCACAGAACTGGAATCTAAACCTTAGCAAGCATGGAATTGAGAGGTTCCCACACTTTAGGTTTTTCTGGACTAGGAAGAATTCCAGTTTACTTCTCAGCATGCACATTTTCTGCACTTCTCAGCATGACTTAGGAGGCCCTGGGTGCGGGGGACTCTGTCCTCTGGCACAGGCACCAGCACCCATCTGTCCTCTCTGGCCCTTCCCACGCTCCCACTCTGTGCTGCATGCAGAATGCAGAGCCCACTCCTGACTTTACAAGCGCTGAGCCAAAGCACAGATGCCATTCCCACTCCCTCCACCAGGGACCCCGCTCATCTGTGAGGCTTAGGTGCACCACGGTTTCCTTTCTTGGACTTTAGCTAAACTCTTCTCCATTCCCTTGCCCAAAATGAGAGGTTTCTTTTTTCTCTCTCTTCTTTTTTTTTTTTTTTTTTTTTTTGAGAGGTTTTTCCTATAGGGCGTGTGCGCTCACCAGACAGAGAGAGACAGGGAGACAGAAAGTGATAAATCACCCCCCAGGGGAGATGGCCACACCGCAATCCCTTCTCCTCCATTCTCCTCTCGGGATCTTGGGCACGCACGCACATGTGCCCGGTGTGAGTTTTAAGCCACCGGGTCTGGGATGCAAACCGCGATCGACTACATGGGAGTCCAGCAACATAGCCATTATGCTAACTGCTGGTCCCTTCTCTCTCTTCTTTTTATGATGCTTTATAAATAATTCTGTTACCAGATAGACACAGGTCTAGCTATCATATAACTTGCAGCACTTTATTTTTGAAAACTGGTGGCTCATCACCACTTCCTGTTATACTTGAACTCCTCACCTGAATGCTGAGTCCTCTTCCCCACTCAGCATGACACCCAGCAGACACTGGGCAGATGCGGGTTGGGGAAGCTCTTCATTTTGACAGCCCATGTCTCACTTGCCACAGCCCCACCAAATTGCATTACATGGAAACAAAAGGCATGTATACACATGCACATGCACACATGCACATGTGCCTGCACACACACACACACAGGCACATCCCTTCTCTCTCTTCTTTTTATGATGCTTTATAAATAATTCTGTTACCAGATAGACACAGGTCTAGCTATCATATAACTTGCAGCACTTTATTTTTGAAAACTGGTGGCTCATCACCACTTCCTGTTATACTTGAACTCCTCACCTGAATGCTGAGTCCTCTTCCCCACTCAGCATGACACCCAGCAGACACTGGGCAGATGCGGGTTGGGGAAGCTCTTCATTTTGACAGCCCATGTCTCACTTGCCACAGCCCCACCAAATTGCATTACATGGAAACAAAAGGCATGTATACACATGCACATGCACACATGCACATGTGCCTGCACACACACACACACAGGCACACACATATACACACACACATACACACAGTAATACCCAGAGCTAAATGACTGGTCAATTCTGCCCACACTCTAGCTAAATGTAACTTTACCAATTCAGCAATGTGGGTGATGATTTATCATTTGTAGGGGGATTTCCATCCACCTTCTACCAACGAGCATCCACTGATACCATGCAGGAGGCTAAAGAGGAATGGTCAGATTCATTTTATTAAGGTTTTTCTATTAGAACCTTTTAAAGGCTTCAAAAGTCAGTGGTGGATGGGAGATTTGAGCCAAACATGCCCAATGTGGGCAAGAGCTTTCCTGATTCCACATCTGCCTCTATGTGGCAATTAGAAGATCCAAATCTGGCCTGAGCACAGGACGAGTAGCTGTCAGATTAGGCAAAACTTCAACTATGATATTATTACCAAAAGCAGCCAATGACTACTGAAAGCTAAATACAAGCAGTCTGACCTTGTATCTGTGCAGCACACAGGACTGCGTGTATGACAGATCAGCGCTCAAACACAGCACAGACCAAAGAGCCAAATCCATGTGTGTCATCTGACTGCCCAGTCTTCGAGCCCTGTGGCCACTCAGCTAAGAGGCTTCTTTTACCTTGTCAGGCCCTGGCATGTTCTTCTGTGTCTCCTTCTGTTGACGGAATCCAAATCCCCTCTTCTTCCTCCAGAGAGTCCTGGGACTTTCAGTCAGAGCCCAGATTCACTGAGGGCTTGGTTGTTTGATCCCAAATTCCCTTTACTGAGGCTCACGCTGTATGTCCTTCCTCCAGATATCTGCCTTAAAAAATTTAAAATAGCTCCAGCATCCAGATAAAGATCATCCCTGCAAAGCAGAAGTCCTCATATACAGCAGGCTCACAAATTAAACAGATCAGATAGGCTGAAATGCCAGGCTTTTCCTCCAAAGCCATGCTCTCTAAGAGCATTTTAATCTTTCTAATCTTTCGGAGGTTATAGACAGTGGTAGGCTGGAGCCAGCTTGTACCAGTTCACACAGTTGTGCACATCTTTTCCAAAGCAGAGTTCAATGACTTCACTTTGGTAGTGTGAAATTTGCTATGGCAGTGATATTTACACCATGGAAATTGGCAAATTCTACAAGCAGGACTTCCCCGCAGAGAGCGACTGTTAGACACAAACCAGCACAACATTTTTGAGCCTATGATGGAAACAGAAGATTCTCCCTAGAAAGAGGAAAATTTAGGTCTTCCCCAAACCATGCCCAAATCTGATAATTCACTGGAAGGACTCATAGAATTTGCTAAAAGCTGCCAGACTCGCAGTAATAGTTTATCACGGGAAAGGACACAGATTAAGAACAGCCGAAGGAAGAGAGGCTCAGTGCAGACCCCAGGAGGGTTCCAAATGTGAAGCTCCATTGTCTCTCTGGAGTCAGGACATGTAACTCTTTCTGCATTGGTGTATGACAATACATGTAGAGTATTACCAGCCAGAGAGGATCACCTCCTTTGATGTTCAGAGTTTTTGTTGGGACTCCCTTATGTCAGCATAGTTGATTTGATTGATTGAGTGTTCATGTATTCAATTTCAGTTTATAGGTCAATTGATATCATGTGACTCAAAGCTTCCATCCTAAATCACATGTTTAGTCTTTCTGGCATTGCCAATCCCTATGCCAAGATTGTTGATTATGGTGACAATCATCCTAAAATCCTATGTGGCCAACCTCTGCCTTAAACAAAGACACTCCCATTGGAGGTGGTGGGTGGCATGGTGGTTACGGTGTTGGACTCCCACATGGCCAACCACAGTTTGGGTCCTGAACTGGCAGTTTGCTTTCTCACATTCTTTTTCTCTCTGGTCAAAATAAAATAAAATAATAATAATAATAAAGACACTCCTATCAACTATGACTTACCTCCTAGAAGCCAAAGACAAAAGCCAGACCTCTCCTTTACCAAAGCCAAATTCTTTACTATGCAGCTGTAAAATCCCTCCCTGCTTTTCTGCATTGTGAGACTCCCATGGCCCCGGTCCTGCAGACACCCCACTGCTGGCTCCAGCTCTGCCCGTTCAGATCACTAGACTGCCTTCCAAATCTTCATTCTCATCTGCCTCTACTTGCTTCATGTTCAGTTCCATCAGAGCTCAAAACATGTATTTACTGGACAGTCACCTTGTCCCAGGTGCACTGGGGTGGGCCACATGGGTAAGGGTCATTCCTGAAGAGCTTTGAGGGTGTCAGTCACATGTGAACAAGGACTAGTACAGAGAAGGGACTCAAAATTTAGATTGTTCTATTACTTTTTTCAGAGAATGGATGATAACAAATACTTAATGATATCACAAGTATCATGTTTGAAATATCGGGCTGTTGGAAAAGTCATGGTGCATTTTTTGCATAGAAAAACAGAAAAATACATCATGATTTATCCACAGACCCAGTAGGGTCCAAAGAAAATTATTTTGGAAAATCACTCACAAGCATTGTTTCCTGAGTGTTCAGTGCTCGACCCTGGATACACTTCAACCAAGACATTGGAGCTGTCCCAGAGAGACTACCGGACTGAAGGTGGAGCCAAATCTCAGCTAAACTGAGCCTTAAGGAAGATTCCTAAATAACATATAAAAAGAGAAAAGCCTTTTTTAGGGGAGACATGCTGATTTTTGGCTCACCTGGTTTATCCAATGGTTTACCATTCCTTTCACTTACGCGTCTTCTCGTCTGTTCCCTCAGCCTGAACTTGCTGACAGATGTGCAATACGCCTTTGGGCTGCCCTTCTACCCTGCCTATAAGGGGCAGTTTTCTCTGGAGGAGAAAAGCCTGTCTCTGAAAATCATGCAGTACTTTTCCAACTTCATCAGATCAGGGTAAGTGGACGTCCACCCTCAGTTCTGCTGTTTCCTTTCCCTTTCTCTTTAATAAGCCCACAAAGGTCATACTTACACTGATGAACTCCTTTCCTCCCTAGACATTGCAATGCCAGCCACTGGTTTTCTTGTCTCAATCCCACCCTTCTGCCAAAATTTCTTTTAACTAGCTCAGTCTTCACAAATTTCCAATTAAATGTCTCTCCCTCTCTCTTTAATGTCAGAGAGTGCACGCACATGCATCCATGCACAGGAGAGAGAGCAACCCTCCTACCCCACCCCACCCCCCCACACACATGTACATACCATAGGCTTGGTCATGCTGCAATTCTTTTTCTCCCAGTTATCCATCCTGTCAGGATCCTAGGCATGTGTATACATGCCTGGCATGTGAACCCACAGGGCCAGGACTCAAGTGTTAAATGGAGAGAGAACATTCCTTCTAATTAGGGTTTAAAATGTTTTAGTGAGAAAATGATGTTAAACTGGGACTCAAAGGATGAGCAGCATATTTAGATCATCACAGAGAAGGGGGGACAGGCATGGTCCAAGCAAAGGCAGGGGTGAGAAGAAAGCATGTTTTGGTTGGTGAACATCAAGTGGCCAGTGGGCCTGGTCTAGGGGCTACATGATGAGATGTACTCAGTGATGAGGCTGGGCTTCAGGTTTAGGAAGGAGCCTGTGTCTGAGAAGCTGTGATGTCCCTTCATGGGAAAGTTAACCCATAGGTGACAGGAAGATTCCCTAGCTTCAGACCCAGCCTCCTGCCCAGGCCTTGGGAGTTCTAGAGACTGGCCATGGTGTCCAAATCAAAGGACAGAAGGATGGAGAGGGATGCAGTGACCTCCTGAGCATTCACAAAGACAGAGGGCCACACTCAGTCCTTCACACTACCAAAGTAAAGCATGCTCTGGGCCATGCACTCAACGCCTTTCCTTTCCTGGTGGCCTAACGGTGGTGAGCTCAGAGAGCCCTTATGCCCTTGATGCTTTTATGCTGCCTCAGTTAAGATCACAACCCCAGATGCCAGGTTGGGTGAGTTCAAATCCAGCTTTGACACGTAAAGATGAGTGATTGCTCCTCAAAGACCAAGTTCACACAGAAAGTGTTCCCATGTGATATGAGGAGAGAAGAGTTTCCCTCATGGATATTTCTTCTTATTTTCCCAGAAACCCCAACTACCCTTATGAGTTCTCAAGGAAAGCACCTGCATTTGCAGCACCCTGGCCTGACTTTGTCCCCCGTGCCAGCGGGGGGAACTACAAGGAATTCAGTGCACTACTCCCCAACCGACAGGGCCTGAAAAAGGCCGACTGCTCCTTCTGGTCCAAGTACATCCAGTCTCTGAAGGCGTCAGCAGGTAGCATGCGCAGCTGGGCAGGCAGGGCTGGGTGGAGGGGCCAGCTGTCCAGCTCCTGTGCATCAGCCCAGTGCTGGTTTGTGCACTGGGGTCACTGGGGACACTGGGTCAGGGGATGCCAATGACATACCTCTGTCCCCTGAGAAGCCTCCATCCTGGAGAGATCCTCTTTGCAAAATCATCCTGTTCTCATGAAGGTTTAGCAGGACTGCGGAGATAGGCACTGGAATAGGATCTGAGGAGAGCAGGGAGAGGGCTGTGAGAAGGTGAATGGGAATTCAGCATAAGGCTTCTGGCTCAGGATACTGCCATGGGAAGAAAAGGTGGGATCTTGACCCTCACAGCCTGTGAAGGCCTGATTGGAAATCCTGGAGAGGCGACTCCAGCCAGGGTGAGATGGGCACATACATCTCTTCCAGCTGAAGGGGCACTAAGGAGAGAAAACAAATCATAATGAGAGCAGTGGGAATACAGAGATAAACATGGTATCCTTAAGAAGCTTCCAGAAGAGTGGGGAGACATTATGTAATATAATGCAGTAAATGTCCTTCAGCTCTTCTGGCACCGTGATGGAAATCTGTGCCTAAGATAGGGGAGCCCAAAGGAGCGATGACTTGATTCTCCAAGGAGTGTCTGGGAAAGCTTCTTAGTGCAGGCAATACTTGGGCCGAGGTTTTCAGAATGATGGGAGTTTTCTTTAGGGAGAGGAAGGATGAAAGTCAATTACCAACCAAAGATGTGACCTTGTCCAACATGTCATAGATTCTGGACTCTGGTTTTACCTTCCAAGGCTTAGTGGCTCTGTCAAGAGACCCAAGCACCATTGTACGCTCGGCATGTCCCTACAGTCAAGCAAGGAATCTGGTGTCCTGACCACTGGAAGTGCCCCTCTATAAGGCATTAGAGAATGCCCACTGGAGGTTGGAGTCTCCTGTGGCCAAAGGGAAAGGAACTAGAAACAGAGTTCTTATCTGGCCTGGACCAACCTGCCCTGCCCTTCTGTTTTAGATGGAGCCACCAGTGGCCAGTCAGCAGGGAGTGAAGAGGAGGAATTGGCCACTGACTCTGAGCTGAGAGAAGACCTCCTTAGCCTCCAGGATCCTGGCTCCAAGAGCTATAGCAAGTGATCAGCACCTGGGACCTCCATCCCTGCCAACTTCACCCAAGGCGACCCACCTTGCTCACCTTATTCTCTAAAATATCCTCTTACTTTCAATAAAGTGTCTATATGCAGTGAAGCCTTCATGACTGATGTGTGAGTCTAAGACAATTTTTGGAAGGCATTAAAATTATTTCCAAATAATCCTCCTGAGATTTGAATCACAGGCTACTAGTTACTTTCAATAAATATTTATAGAGCATCTGCCATGCACCAGGCCCTGTGCTGGATGCTGGGGAAACAAGTACTGTGCCCCTTTAGAAGGACAGAAAGTCAGACAGACAGACAGACTGACACAGTGACACAGGGTATGGGGGGGTCCATCATTTGAATTCAGACCAAACCCAGTGATAGTTTGTAGGTTGGGATTACCATTCCATTTTGCAGATGTGAAAGTGAGGCTTAAAGTGGTGCATGGCATGTCTAAATTTGCACAGGAAGAAGGCAGAAATCGTAGTCCAACTTGGGTCTCTGAATTCTGTTTGCATGCACTGCATGGATTAAAATAAACAGGCCTGTGGACATGTTGTGTGTCCTGCAAAACCTACTGATAGCACTAAAAGTCCTGAATAGCTTCCAATATGCATTACAGGCTCAAGTAGGATACTGAAAGTAACTGAATCATCATAAAAATGCCTCAACTGAAGGATACTCCAACAGGTGGTGGTCCTTGGACTGGCCAATGACTCAGCAATGTCATCAAGGACCCACATTCTTTCCATCCCTCTTCTTTGCCATCTTCAGCACATGGACAGTCTTGCTTTAGTGACACAATGTGGCTACCGTAACTCCAATTGTCACATCTCCCCAGTAGTATCTGGTGCTGAGGCAAATGGAGCAGGGACTATTAAACTTCCCCTTCCGGTGCCTCTTTCTTTTTATGGATGAAAATCTTTCCCAGAATCTCTCTTATATCTCATTGGTCAGAACTGAGTCATGCCTTCTTTTAAACCACCATTGGTAGTGGCCATGAAAGAGCTTGCTATGATCCAGAATAAGCATGGCTTCTTCTCTGAACAGGAGCCATTGTCATCCCAGCAGAGCTGGGGTGTAGTTAGCAGAGATGATGGGGAGATAGAAACTGGGTAGACAACTGAGGCTCCTAAAACCATGAAAGTTGGCCCCATTTCCATTCTTGGGGCCATCCTGAGCTGATCCAGGAACTAGCCTCAAACATCTCTTTACTCTTTTAGTCTAGAGTGGACTGTAAAATCATGCATCATGGTTGGAGGTGATCACAGGTTCTCTCATTGCCCTGGTGCTTTCTGACTGAAGCTCACCCCAGGCTGAGGCTCCTGAGCCCGAGGACTCAGACAGGGGGCAGGAGGTGTGGTGCTGGGGCAGTATTCCACCTGCCCAGCCGTGTTTGGTGCCTCTGAGGTACCCAGCGGTGGGAGTAGATGGGACCTCTGTTAGGTTTCTGTGTGGCTTCTGTAACCAATCACCACACACTGTGTACTGAAACAGCAGAATTTATTCTTTTGTAGTTCTAATGCCCAAATGTCCAAAATCAAGGTGTCCACAGAGCCATGCTCCTTTGAAGACTCTGTGCAAGAATCCTTTCCATGCTTCTCTCCTGACTTCTAGTGGTAGACCCTAGTGTGCCTTGGCTTGCGGCTACCCTCACATCTCTGTTTCTGTGTGGGTCATACTTCCCTTTCCTATCTCTAATAAGGACTTAGTCATCAGATTCAGGGGCACCCTAAATCCAAAACTATTTCATCTCAATTTCTTTAACCTAATTTCATCTGCAAAGACCCTAATTCTAAACAAATTCACAGCCACAGGAATCAAGGATTAGGACTTTCTCATGTCTTTGGGGGAAAACAATTTAACTTGCTACAGGACCCAGAACAGGGCTCTGAACATGCTGTTGGGAGGGGCAGAACCTGGGCTCACCTGAGGCTGGCCCACCCGTGATTGTTCCAGAGAGCCCTGAACTCAGACTTTCAAAGGGCAGGAAGTAGAAGGAGCCACTGTGGACTTTGGGATAGAGTTTTGGGTGTCCAGAAAGCCCTTCCAGCACAGCCTTCTCTATAACCTGGCACTCGTGATGATAGTAATAATAATGATAGCATTTATTCTTTTATCAAGGTCTCAAACCCTGTACCCAGTGCCAACCTATCAGCACTGTCTTATTTTCCTCCCTCAAATGAAAACCTGTTCTTTTGTTGCCATCAAGAAGTGAGTGTAGATATTCTATCCCTGAAGCTTTGTACCTTTGGTTTCAACCTGGTCTATTTCCAGTTAAACTTAAGGTTTCTTAAGGAGGTTTCTCCTCCTCGAATACCTCAGTGGGTGGCAATAAGGCAGGCCTGTGGGAGGCATACATTTGGCCAGGTGTTTAGATGACTCAGTAATTTCTTTGTTCCGTCTTGACTAATCGATCATGAGAATCACCCAAGAACTTTTACAAACTCCCAATACCCAGATCATACTCCAGATGGATTAGATCAGAACCTCTGGAGGAGGGGGCACAGGCATTAGGAAGTCTCAACGCACTGTCCTGAATAACACTGCTCTTACCTTTCTGGATCTTTAGTCTCCTTATCTGCAGAATAAATTCAATTAAGTTTCCTAGGTGAGCAATGCTTAGTGAATTGTAAACTGAAAGCAGTTTGATTTTTTCCCCCCACAATTTCCCATTTTTAGTAGGCAGAAGACTGTCTCCCTCCCCAAAGTTATGTATGTATGTCCTATTCCCTGCAAACTATAAATAACATAGGCTACATACAAGGGATAGTTAAAGTTGCAGATGGAGTTATGGTTGCTAATCAACTGGTCTTAAATTATTCAAACAATATAAGTGGCTACAAGGTAATCATAAAGGTTCTTTAAAGTAAATAAAGGAGGGCCTGCCTCTGCAGTGAAGGTGGTACAATACTGACTATGGAGCTAGAAACCACATGTCGACCACAGTTTGAGTCCCCTGCCAAAGACACCAGGAATGTGTGTGTGTAACCAAGATCCTGGCAGGCTAGAGGACTGGAGAAAGGGAATCACAGCATGATGAACCATGTGGAGGGTGCTCATCTGTCTCTCTTTCTCTTTTTCTCATCTTTCATGCATGCTTACACACTCTCTGATGAATTAAAACTAATGATAAAAATAATAATAAGTAGACAAGTGAAGGCAGAAGAGAGGACCAGAGAGATGACAGCATGAGATGGACTTGACCAGATGTTACTGGCATTGAAGATGAAGGAAGGGGGCCATGATCCTGAGAATGTGGGTGGCCTTTAGATGCTAGAAAATGGGTTCTCTCCTATAGCCTCCAGAGAGGAATGCACCTGCTGACACCTTCACTCTTGCCCATTTGAGATTCCTGTTGAATTTTGGACCTGCAGAACAATTAAATAATACATTTGTGTTGAATTGGGCCCATAGATTGATGATCGCTTGTTACAGCAGCCATGAAAGGCAAATACGTCTTTCAAATGTGTATTTTATCCTGCCCTTGGAGTAAACCTGAGGCATAGCTAGCACATTGTTTTCCTAATAATAAAAAGTCTATTTCAGTACCATATAAAAATCCCAAATTTACCAGCACTAGCTGTGAGAATCCTTGCTCACATTTTTGTCATGGTTAGAGTTGAGTGATGGCCTAATGATGGTGCCAGATTTGGAACTCCCCTTTGTGTCTAGCACCACCGGATGACACCTGTTATGTTTTTAAGAACCTGTGAAACCTATGATAGAAAAGATCCCATTATTGCAACATCCTGTTATAATAATACCTACTTTGCAAATTCACCATGATGATTAAGGTACTAATGTATGTGAACAAAAAACAGTAAAGTGCTCTTCACTAATCCCTTGTAATTAACAGTAGATTTGTAACTTACAATGTGCCAGAAGACTGGCCCCTTAGCACAGAAGTTAAACACTATGCACAAGGAGCCAGATTCCGCATGGCCAACCATGGTTAAAATCCTGACCCACAATGGCTTGAAAAACATGCCAGGCAAGTGTGTGCATGCCCCAAATACTGACAGGATGAAGAAATTGAGTAAAATGGATTGTGGTATACCCAGTCTCTACTGAGGGGTGCTTTATCTCTCTCCCTGGCAAACACTTGACTTAAAGAAAAAGAAAGGAAGAAATAAAGAGAAATAAAGGAAGAAAGAAGTAAATAAGAAGGAAAGTAAAAGAAAGAAGAAAGAAGAAGGAAGGAAGGAAGGAAGGAAGGAAGGAAGGAAGGAAGGAAGGAAGAAGGAAGAATAAAAGTAGACTTGGGAAATATATGGCCCCAAAGACCAAACCTTTATGGTTCCTGCCTAGAAATACGGCTCAGAAAACTACAGCAGAAGAAATAGCACCCAATATCTGGATGTTTGAGCTGAGGAGAATTTAGTTCTTATTAAAACAAGAGAGAAGTACTTGCACAGGGTTCCCCAGTCAGCCCTGTCAGAACTGGCTTCAGAACTCCAGACTCACTCTAGCACTCTATGTTGTGTATTGTAAATTCCCCATGAAGTCATGTGGAGTTACATAACCCATTTCCCAAAGGGATGTGCAAACATGAGTGTATGTAGGGCAGGCACGTGTCATAGATTCATCTGTAAAGACCAGGAAGGTCATAGTACATCCAGTATCAAAGTTCAGGTCACCCAAAAGTCAGGAGGTAAATGGGGCATCACCTCACATTGAGAATCAGTGTGCCATCCAGAGTCAGTAAGGCATGAATCAAGAAAGGAAATGAAGAAATTAGCTAGGAGCCTAGTCATGAGTCTGAGTCAACTTCCGCTAGAGCTGGAAGCAGCCTGGAAGGGTAGGAGGATGAGGCAAGAGATTCTCTCATCGGGAAGTGGTGAGACAATTCCGTAAGGCCCCCTTCCTCCGGAGGCCCTCCAGGAAGACAAGAGCATGGGGACTCCCTGGTTCCTTGCTGAATCTGAGAACTCAACGGCAGCTCTGCCCAGACCAACCAAGACCCTAAGCCAATGGTCCCAAGATAAGGTTGAATACATTGAAATCACGTGCAGGTTAAAAACACACATTCTGGTTCCCACACTTTTGAGAACAAATAGATCTAAGGTTAGACTTATAAATCAATATTTCAAATAAAAAAACCTGTACTTGGCAACTATCTCTGGTAAACCCTGTTGGCCATAATTCCACTCCCCAGAAGCAACTTCTTTCAGTGGTTTCCATCTTAGTTCAGTCATCTCGTAAACAGTGTGAGTTTACGTCTACTTGTAATTTATTGATCTTTTTGCTAAACCTATTGATTTCCTCTGAGAAAAATGAGTGCTTAACTCACTTAGACCATCACCACCTGTACCTCCACCAGTGGGTAACAGTATAATTTCTATTTCTTCTTTAGATTTCCTTTTTATTCTAAACAGTAACTTTTCTTTCTTGTTTCATCAATTCTATAACTACTTCCTGGTGTGTTTATTAGGTTACAAGCCTTTCTACACCCTCAGCCACTTCCTACCCTTTCTTCTTCCTCTTCTACCTCACTCCTTTCCACCCTGTCCATACTCCTGTATTTACTTTGCCCTGCACTCTCAGCTAAGCCTCCCATGCTTCATCTGTAGGTTAATTGCAGCTGAAGACCAGTTAATTTCACTTTCTATATTAAGATTTTATATATATTGTTCACAGGCCAAGCAGTGTGTGGAGAATTATGCTTCATAATCTCTTTTTCCATTTTATGACAGTTAATAAAGGATATTTCTCACTTCAAGATAAAAAAATCCTTATTATATTGTCGACTTAAAATCATGCTGTCTTAGATTAATTCCTGTTTAGATCATACATTTATGGGTAGCTTCTTGCTTTACCTAACATTTATAATTACTTTTCTCCACCTACCTCTTTTCTGCTCCTCTCTCTCTCTCTCTCCCCCCTCCTTTCTGTTCTTTTCCTTTTTCTTCCTTGAAATCTGTGCCTTTAGCATGACTTCAAGGAGTTAGTGTGTTTTTACAACCCCCTTGATGGTTTCAACCAGGTTTAGAGTGCCACTACTTAAGGTTGTTGGTGTAGAGGAAAGAATATGAGTTTTGGAGTCAGCCAGGAGTGTGAGTTCTGACTTGACTGCTCAGCAGTGACACACTCCAGAACAAACCTCATCAGGGGACATATTCACATGGGAAACCAGATTCTGTGCCTCCCTGGATCTGTGAGAGAGTTATTTAACATCTCTACACATGTCCTTCGTTATGATAATTCACGCTTATCACTTGTTGGAAGAAGAAACACCAAAGTGCCTGGCACACTACAGCTGCTCAACGAGTAACCGCTGGAAGAAGAATATTAGAAACTGGAGATGAATCTCGCTTAGAATTCAGCACTTATGATTTGGGTGTTGCAGGCTTTCTCGCTGTTTCACTGGGTGCACGAAGCACCTACTTTGTCCTATATTCTTGTCAAAGCTCTCGTCTGAAGACTACAGCCCACAGCTCATTGCCCTTTGAAGGATAAGCTATAAATACACTGGGTCATTAAAAAGAGGAAGGAGTGCACCTGGACAGCCAAGAACATGTAAATTCAGCCAGAGGAGACCTCAGGGCCCAGAGCTGCCTGTCACCACAGTCTCCCCCTGACTTCTGCAGAAGAACTCTGGGCATCTAAGTCAGGAACCCCAGGCCAGCCTGCTGTCCCCTCCAGCTGCCCTGGAAACCCCCTGAGCAGCCATGGAGGCTGCAGTGAGTTACAGGTCTTCAGTCTTGCATAGCCTCACCCTTGGGGGACCAGGAAAGGTGACCTCTAGGGTAGAGTCCAAGGTTCAGTCTCACCAGGGACTGGAGGGTAGAGAGGCAGAGAAAAGGAAAAGGAGGTCTTGATTATCCACTATAAAAGCTGGATGACTTTGACTAACTTACTGAACCCTTGACCCCTGTGGTTCTCATCTGTCCAATGGGAGGCCCTTTGAATATTAGAGAAAATGGCGCAAGAATGCTTCCAATCGCAGATGTTTCACAGAGGTCAGTTTGCTTTCTCTCCTTTTTCTTCCTCCTTTTCCTTAGTTTCTGACCCCCAGAGAAGGCTCAATGGACCTTTTTGACAAAATGAAGAGAGCTCAGATAGCCTCAGCTTGCAGTCTCTATCCAGTTTCACAGTGTGGCCGAGATGGCTCTAGCGAGTGGCTCCACCCTTTCACCCTTCACATTATCTTGCTGTTATACACATAAAGCTGTGACACTCCCCACACCCACCCTGCACTGGTGCCAGGCAGGTTAATTAAGACCGAGACCTGAACACTGAGACAATCTGCAGGGAATTAACTGGAACTGAATATATTCCATGCAGTGGACACCCAAAATATTCCAAAGATTTCCCTCAAAAATTCTACAAGGGCCATGTTGTGTTTATGTCTTATGTTTATTTCCATGGATGGTTGTCCTCTCCCAACTATGTAACACTTCACACCAACTCTATGGGTTGTGGAGTGGCCTGGTGATGGGAAGCCTGAGGAAATGTTCCTGGTTAGAGAGCTGGTTGCTAGTCCCATCCAGAACTTTGATACCTCAGGTAGCTTATGCCCAAACACCTTGGGGCCAAAAAGCCTCTAATTGAGTTGAACATGTCAGAAAGGTAAAACTCTTTGTTCTTCTCCACCTTCTCTCTAGTTCACAAGCCATGAAACTGGATCATAGATCTGGGCACACACTGGTTTAGTCAGAGATACGGTCATGCTCAAGCAGCCAGAAAGAAAGAAAGGTAACCTGGTCTTTCAATATCCTCTTTCAAGATCTCTGTCACACCTGGGAGAGAAGAGATGGAGCTGACTTTTTAATATTAGCTATCTGTCTTATTAATAACTGGATGCATTTACTATTCCTCAGGGAGAAACCGACGTTGGGGGAGTTATGTAAGTTGTCAGAGCATTCCAAATTCTCTGGAAGGAGAAGGACTCAGAGATACCAGGAGGATTCTTTGTCATACAAGACAGTAAATAATGACCCATGACAGAAGCCAAGCTCCAAGTATTGTTCTATGCCTGTTTACATAAAATTTCTCTTTCCATTCCCATTTGAAATGAAAGTGAAACTCCTATTTAACCCAGTTTTGGAGGGGTGTGGAATCCTGCCCAAGGACACATGCGGTAGGAATTTAGATAGATGTGAGGGCCCAGGGTGTGTGGGCCAGGCTGCCCCTGCAATCAGAGGAAGAGGTACCTTCACATGGACTCTTTGAAGATAGGTTGATGTTACCCATGCAGGGGCAGCAACCGAAGGCACGGCCTGACAATGAGGCAGAGAGGGATCAATTTATAGGGTGCTAAACAGGTAGAGGTGGCCTTGAAGGTCTCCTACAAAGTCGAGCAGCCATGGCTGTGGGAAGGACACTCCCTGTCAATTCTGGAGTGGTAGGAGGTGCGTAGGCTGGCACGATCAAGGGACCCCTAGGCCTAGGCAAAGCCCTTGCCAGGTGCCCCTTCTGTAGCCCTGGAGCTTTGTGGGCTCCCTTGGTGCCTTCCTGTGGGCTGGCAACAGGGGCAACAGCTCTCTGTGGAGAAGACAAGGGGGCTCAGGAACTTCCTTCCCCAGTGATCTCACTGGCCACAGAGCCAACCAGTCAGACAGCAGATGGCATCGTAACTATGTAACCATGAGCTGGGTCATAGGCAACAGCACAGACCCTAGAGAGCTTCAACATTTGTTTGCAGTTAGGAGAATGAGCAAGGCCAGTCATGACCTCCACCCCAAGCTGTTCCCTGGCTATCTTCCCCAGCTCACTTCCAAGATTTATGACAGTTGGGAACCAGCAGTTAGCGTAATGGCTATGTCGCTGGACTCCCACGTAGTCAACCGTGGTTCGCATCCTGGACCCGGTGGCTTAAAACTCACGCTGGGCGCTTGTGCGTGCGTGCCCAAGATCCCGAGAGGAGAAGGGAGGAGAAGGGATTGCGGCGTGACCATCCACCCTGGGGGGTGATTTCTCGCTTTCTGTCTCTCTGTCTCTCTCTGTCTGTCTGACGAGTGCACATGCCCTATAGCAAAAACCTCAAAAAAAAAAAATTTATGACTGTGACCACAGGGCTATAAACGATCATAGCAAAAGGGAGACAGGCAAAAAGGAGAGAAATGATGTCACTCAGAACCTATGGCCAGCTGTTGCTCATAACATTCAGAGTGTATCTTTCCAGACTTGGTTGGTTCATTGATTGGCAGGTTGCTTATTCACATATCTTAGTAAATTTTACTGTGTATATTTAAAGAATATAACATATTATAGGATACATGTAGGCAGTAAAAGGGTTATTATAGTAAAAAAGAATGAATACAACTATCACCTCACATGCTTACAATTTTTTATTTTGTTTTTTTTAAGAATGTCTATAATCTATTCAGCATGAATCTCATACAGAATATAATTTTTTAAACTATAGTCCTTGAAGAGTTGGTATATTTAGAAACATTCCTATATTATGAAATTATTTACATTGATAAACAAAAGTGACCTATATAATACTCGGTAAGACATATTTTTCTATGCAAAAAAAAAATGTATCAAGACTTTTCAGATGACCCATTACAATATTGCAACATACTATTTTGTGAAACTTTTTAATAAGATGTGGACAGCTACTAGCCATTAATTAGTGTTGTAAATATTTGTAATCACTGTGCACTACACTAGTACTAAACCTTGTACTGTTGGGGGTGAAAGTTAGGTTCTGATTCCTTGAGTGAAAAATCCTGCATGGTTAGCATTAACTTTGAACATTTCCAATAATGACCAATACGGTTTTAGATACAATCAATTTTATACCCAGTGTTAGAATAGATCTGTTTCCTGAGTTGATTATGAAAAGGTAGACTATTTGCATTTATACAGAGTTGATGAAAAATAGTTTTACCATTATTACTATTTGCCTAGCACCAGAGTTAAATATTCATGTTATATGCAAATAGAATACAATTTCATCATATTTTACTCTATTGACCTATTGCTGAACATTCCTCAGCCCATTTTTTTAAGGTTTATTTTATTCATCATGGAGAGTGCATGTACACAGATGAGACAGAACCACCGTCAACAGAGGCCATGAACCTCTTTCCCCAGCTTTCAGCCCATCAGGATCTTGGGCAAGTGGGCACGTGATCACTACATTTTCAAGCCAGTCCAAGGAAACTGAACCCCTGGTCAGTTCAGTTTGCTACTGACTCTGAACCCGTGGTCAGTGCTTCCAGTGCTACAGTTCAGTTTGCTACTGACTCTGCCACCAGGCTGGGTCTTCAGCCCCATTTTTACCTCCTCACTGAAGACCAGAGAGGTGTTCTGAAGGCTCCAAATGGTCCCTCCACCAACTGAATTGGATAGAACCTTGCTATAGAAACTTTCTGTAGAATTTCAGAACTTGAAGGGACATGTGAGGTTATCACTTCACCCCTCTTAGTTTCTAGCTGCAAACTGAAGCTTATCCACCAAAAGATTGGCACTGGCTGAGCCTGGCTGGTCAAAGCCATGTCCCAAATACTTCGCAGGGCTGGCAGGAACCTTGGGAACAATGTAACGTGGTCTCACCAAGTGGCTCGATACACCATTCACTGGAACTTGAAGTCACCAGACCACACACCTGAATTCTTTTACATAAATATTGCCACTTGGTGAGTGTTCACAGACTATGAGTGTTTATGACTCTTCTGAGCCACACCACTCTGACAGGTTGACCAGAGTATAGATTGTCAGCCCCATTTTATCCAGGCTCAAGAAAGGTGAACAACTGTCCATGATCTCAAAGCTGGCCCTGGGATCTCCTGTGAGTCATTTGTCTGACACCAACTCCAGGACACTTTTCCATTGCAGTACTTCTCTCACCCACTGTCATTTTATGTTTCATCAGTCAGTAAGGAAAAAAGCCATTTCTCTAGAAACAGTCAGACCGGGCCCTACTGAGGAGCTAGAGCAGTGTTCTCAGGGCCTTCGCTGCCCATGTAGAGCACTAATGTCACTCTGAAGAGGCGTCCACTTGAGAGAGGCCTGCTCTCTAGCTCACGTTGTGAGCTGGGTCACAGTCACATTCTCTTCCTACAGGAACTAAGCTGATGCTATTGGGCAGGATGCAAATTCATTGGCCAGACACAGAAGTCTTGTTCTGTAGTTGCCCACCTGGGTTCTACTCTGATGGCAGAGCTCTGCAGTGCTGGCTGGTCACATATCCATGGTGCTCATACTTTCCGACATTGGTTCATTGTCCCTGTCTCAAAAATAGAGGATTTCCCCCAGTCTAGTCATGCTCTTCAACCTGTAGAGAAAGTTGAAGAAGGCAGCTGGAGCTGCAGGCAGTTGAACACCCAGAGCTGGCACTTCCTGGTTGAGACTTCAGTCTTTTTTGATTACATACAATGAGCTTGGAGGACGTCAAGAGAGAACAGTGTTCCAGAATAGCTTCTTGTCAGCCACAGAGACCAGTAGATGTACACATTTCAGGCTTTGCTCATGCTGTTTTCTCTACCCAGAACACTCTTTTTCTCTTCTCCTTGGAGACCCATTCTTCCTACTTCCTGTCTCACTTACTGTGAAGACTCCCCCTCTAGGCAGCTAGGAACTCTATTCTACTTCCCAACCGAACATCCCTGGCTGATATAGAATGCTGACTTGTAATAAATTTTATGCCTGTCTTTTTCTCTGAATGATAAACATTTTAAGAGCTGCAAATGTGTCCTACAGATATCTGTGGCTCTAGAGACGATGTAAGTGACCTCGTTTTCCCCAAACTCTTCAACCTCTTTGGTGGTTGTCTTTCCCTTTAAGGACAGCAAATGGCTCACATTCCCATCCCTTAGACCTTGGGAAGCCCAATGCCTCCCCTATAAACTATGAGGTAGATTTTCTGGAATTAGCCTAGAGAACTCAGCCCACGTTGCCTGGACAATGAGCTCACTAGTACTTAGAGCCCTCTCCTTCTAGGGAGAGGGATTGCACCAGAGCTGAGCTTCCATCCCTGACAGTGAGGACCACAACTTCCTACAGTGCTCAAGGTCTACAAGCATGGAATAACTGGGTTTCCAGAGAGCGGCTGTGAACAATAGACACCAAAAGAAGACTTTCTGGCACTTAGCTGCCTGTACCACCTGCTCCTCCAACAGGGCGACTTTCTCACTGTATTTCAATCTCCCTCACTCTGCTGCCTGTCCTGCTGCCTTCTTCCTGAGTGTCTTGTCCTCATTGACTTCCATCCTCATCTTCATTTCCCAAACCCTGTAGGCTGCATGGCAGGCTCTTACTACAGGCTGGAGTAATGAACACAACCCACAAGAGATCAGGAAACCACTCACTAGATGATACGAGATTCTTCTGATTTCTTGGCGATCCTACCACTGGATAATTACCATAGCCCATCCTTCTCCCCAGACCCAGCTTCCCACTAGCTAGTGAAAACTATGCCTTTATTCTTTCATCCTCTTTCCAGACCCAGCCTTTCTCTCTTTGTGTCCATAAGAACAAAATACGAAATTTCTATTACACTGTCAGGTAAGTCACCCTCATCCATAGTTTATCTATGTTCATGTGTTGGGAGGGAAGGTGGTTTTCTTCATCTCAAAGGCCCATTTAAGCATTCTTCTAAACAAAAGAGCTGCTTGGTCCTGTTCTTCACTTTTGCTCCACCAAGAAATTTCAGAGGATTTGAACTTACGGTAGTTTAATGTGCATGTCAGGGGGCTCACTCCTGGCCCTCTCCAACTACACTAATGATAATGAAAGGGTGGGTCGCATATCCAGTAGAGCATCCCCACTGGTCACGTGCTATTCAACTTCTTCCTTTTACACTTGACTACAATGTGAACATGGTGGTGAACTAGTGGATACTTTATGTGGGTTCAAGGAGGGGATTTAAATGTGTTAGAGATCATGTACATGTGTGAGTGTGTGTGTGTGTGTGGATGTACTCCCCTGTGCCTGCCTAGGAGAGGTATATACATGTGTATGTGTGAACTTACTAATGTGAGGATTGGCAGTGCTGCGTAGTACTTCCATATGCTAGAGCTAGAGGTTGGGTGGGGTGTGGGAGAGGGAGAAATTTGTATATGGTTTGAGATTTCTCAGGCTGTGTCTTGCCAAGTGGTTTCCTCTGAAGCTCAGAACCAGCCCATATGGCCTGGGGTGGAAAATACCACTGTAAGCAGGCAGTCCTGACTCATTCCGAAAGCCTGTGGGCCTGCCACTTACTACGCAACCATATGTCTGCTCATCCCTGCCTTCAGGTTGAGCCTCTGAGGACATATATTCCTTCCCAAAGGCTCAAGAGAGCCATGGAGATGCTATATTACATCTGCCACCTCTATTCCCTCCCTTTTGCCCGGCCCTTTCCCATGGAGATACTAGATTACATCTGTCACCTCTGCTCCCTCCCTGTTGCCTGTCCTTTTTCCCAAGTGGAACTCCCTCTGCCATCTTGGCAGACTCTGTACTCTAAGATCTCAGCAACTACAGCATCCCCCCACATTCCCCCAGGGGGACCTGGAGAGTGCCTTCTAAGCCCCACAAGTCCTAGTGGCCATATCTGTTCTACCATTCCTTAGCTGTGGGGACCCAACACCCCAAAGTGACACAAAGTGATAGGGCTGCCTCTGGGTGGTAGGAGACACTGAGACTGCATCCAATAGAGAAACCACTAAAATGTCCACTTCTTCAATACCAGGGAATGTGCACCCCAGACCCTCATCCCATCTAAAACTCTTCCCCTGCTCCAGACCCCTTACCCCATCCTGAGGTGAGCATCCAGATTAGGGGGACATAGAGGTGAGACTTCTGAATATTTTCTGAGTACGATAATCAACGGGACAGGCACCCATTTTATATTTAGACACAGCCATCTTGATGGGTCATATGGTGGCTTCAAAATTACCATGTCACAAGATTCTATTGTACTCCCAATAAGGTACCACCTACTGTATTGGAGCTGTAACCTACAGGCAGGATATTTCCCACCCTCTGTAGTTCCACAGGCTGCACCTGCTGTTGATGAGTGAGTCAGTGTTGACACTCCATGGGAGTGCGCTAGAGCCACTGCACTGCAAGTATGCCCATGGGCTGGCGTCTGCCCACTGCCCCTTTCTCTACCAGTGGTTGATATTTTCCCCTCCTGCCCACTTCCATACACACTTCCTACAGACACACACAAACACACTCACTCATGTTCTTGCAAACTTGCTGCCTTAAGACACCCAAAGAGGCCCCCTCCCAGTCTAGCAGTTTCTTCTGGGAGAGCTAAGTCATCTCTTTCTTCCTCTAGTCCTCTCTCTTTAGGACTCAATAGACCTATTAGCAGAGCCAAAGGAAAACTCCACATAGCCCTCGATTCTCCTAGATCTTCTCTCCTCATTCCTGTGTTCTATTTCTCTGCCCCTCCTTTCCATATGATTTCTGCATAAATTCCACTGCTCCCAAGGCCCAGAGATCTCCTGTAGAATGTCCAGAGAAATCCAGCTCAGACATCCACCCAACCTCAGAAGGTACTGCCTCATGAAAGCAAAGCTGGGCCCAGAGAAAGCAGATGGTACTCCTCACTGATGGTGGGTTTCCTTGCTTGGAAAACCCTCATACAAGAATCTCATTATCTTTCAAGGAAACTTAAAATTGTTAGCACAGTGGATTATGAATTTTATAGTAAAAAATAAATAAAATAGTTGAACAGGACCAGCTAGGTGGTACGGTAGTTAAGGCAGCTGGATTTCACAGGGTTGACTGTGTGATTCAAATCCTAGACCCAGCAACTTGGAAAACATGTCAGCTACATGTGCATGTGTGCCCAAAATCCTGAGAGGAGAATGGAGAAAGAATTGCGGCATAGTTATTCTCATCTAGGGGGTAGTTTCTTACTCTCTCTCTCTCTCTCTCTGTCTCTCTCTGGCCAACACACACATCTGATAGGAAAAAATAATTAAAATGCATGATCAGAAATTCATCATAAAATCTATTTTGAGCTCCCATTTGTACCAGAAAATATAACTCAGCAATTTCTTGACAAATTGAGTCACAGTAAGTACAAATGTAGTCTCTTCGGAATAGACAGTCAAAGGATGGCCTTGCCCTCATCTCTCAACAGGTGTCTCTGTGTTCTGGGGTCTCAATGTGTTAGTGGGGAATGGGTGTCTGCTCACTGTCCTCATCTGTTCACCAATGACATGACCTTATGTAAATTTTATCTTCTAAGGTTGGAGGAACAGGGCAACAGGGCTTCTTTGGGGACGTGAGAGGGAAACCTGGCTATAGCTGGCACCCTGGTCCCCATCACTATTCTTTTGTCTATTATAAAAAAAGAAGTAAGTGGCCGATCCGTTGTATGCTGCATGTTATTTTTGGTTGCTATGTATTTTCATCCCCAATGGAGCATTATGGGTGCCTTAAAGAAAATTGCTGGGAAAATTGCCTCAAGTTATAGATGTTTTACTTAACCTAGCATTTGGGCTTTGGAGACTACAGATCTGGATTTGTTAATAAAAGTATAAATTCCTTGACTCACAAAATATAAAATGTGTCAAATATGCATTCTTGGCTGGGATGAGTGAATCAGCATTAGAGCCACATTTTATTGAGAGTCCCTAATTTTTTTCTTTAAAAAATTGAAGAATATCCTGTGGTCTAGTGCATAAGGAGGCTGGTTCCCACATGGCCAAATGTGCAGTTTGAATCCTAGCCCTGGTGGCTTGGAAAACATACTAGGTGTGTGTGTGCCTGCTTTCCCCAAATCCCAACAGGATGGTGATTTGGAGGAGAAGAAGGTGCAGTGAGATCACACCCCACTGGGGAAAGATTTCTCCCTCTCTCTTCTGACTCTATTGCGAACACCCATGCTCTTTCACAAAATTTAATTTTTTTTTTTAATTTTCAAGTCACACAAATTCATTATGGGGAAAATTTGAACTGTAAAAATTGTACATAAAATTTGGAAGTCACCCATAATCTCACCAGAAATTCCAAAAATAACTGTTGTAAAGATTTTGACATAATTACTTCTGGTCTTTTGTCTTTGTTTGTGGGTGTGTGTAGGTATGTATAATTACACTAATTCTTTACAAGTACTTAGCGTCTCCTTCTTTTTCCTTACATCTGCTCTATGTTATAAGCTGTCTGATTTTCCACTAAGATATCTATAAAGCTACCAAAAATGAAGCTGAAAGAGAAACTTTAAAAAATTCTTTTTTAAAATAGCACATTATGTGCTAGTCATTGTCTGAGTGCTTAATATATCTTATCTCGTTTCCTCTCATGATAGCCTTACAAGGTAGGTACTACTCTTTTCCCTATTTTACAGACCAGGAAACTAATATTTAGATGAGTAATGTGTACAAGGTGACAGCAAATTGTAGAAATAAGAATTAAACTAATGTGTACCATTTCTAACACTGAACTTATATCCAAAATTTATTCATTCGTTCTACAAATGATTAAGCCAGGCATTGCTCTAGACTACATTGATGATCAGAACAGGCAAAAAAAAAAAAAGTCCTCATGGGCTACATTCTACTGGGGACCAGGTGGGTTGAAAATAAACAACGACTAAGATACCTACAGAAACTTTCTGATGCAGTAGATGGTTGTAAGTGCTACAAAGAATAAATAAGAAGGAGGCAAGGCAGAATAGTCTGCAATTTGAGATAGCATGTTTAAGGTAGACCTCACTGCCTCAGTGACATTTGAGCAAAGTCTTGCAGGAAACTAAGGAGTGAGCCATGTACAATGTAGAACAACATTTATGTGGGGGGACTGCACATGCAAAGTCCCTGAGGCAGGAGAGCGCTTGGCCTATTCGAGAAACAGAAGGAGGTAAAAATAACTGGGGTAGAGTGAACAGGAGAGAAATAGTGGAAAGAGATAAGATTTGAGGCTTGGTCTAAGGGTCCAGTCAGTTTATAGACCCATATCAAGGCTAGTTTTTCCTTTAGGCGAAAATAGGAAGGCATTAGGTGAGATTGGAAGACATTAGAAGACTGAGGAGAGCGACATGATTGAACTTTCACTTTGAAAGGATTCCCCTGTTTTTGTGTGAAGAAAAGACTCCAGAAGAAGCCAAGATGAAAAGACAGTTAGAAAGCTGTAGTAGTGATCCAGGCAAAAGACAGTGAGAGGCTGGGCTGGGTCCAGGGCAGGGAAGGTGAAGCAGCCACAGCCCAATTCCATGCTAGAGATGACAAAGAAGACACAGCATGAGTGTAGAGGTGTTGAGTGTGACTCCAGATGGCATTTAAGGCTTTCAAGTTGGATTGGGTCACCTAGGGACTATGTCTCAGAGAAAAGTAACAGCCTGAGGACTGAGTCCTCCCACTCTAACAAGTAGAGGTTGAAAGGATAAAATAATGATAATAATAATAATAAAAACATTAATTGGAGAGCCAGCTTTGGATGAGTTCCTTGACAAGTACCTTATTCATGATAGAATGTGTGTACACACACGTGAGACAGAGAGGAAGAGATGAGCACCCTGCACAGGGTCTGATTACACTATGATCCCCTTCCTCCAGTTCTCCACATCTTCAGGCTGGTGGGGCTGGGGATTCAAACGTAGTCACCATGTGGGATGCAGCTTCCCTTTAGCAACGAGTGAGTGCTGAGCCACAGAACCAGCCTGACACACATTATTTTATTGCATCCCCACTCCGATCTTGTGAGAAAGAATATTCTGTTCACTTATAGATGAGGAAAATTGAGACTGAGAGAGAAGAGAGGAAATATCCGAGGTATCGAGTAAACCAGTGACAGAGCTAGGATGGGAGCCTTTTCTAGATGGAGAAGACAGGGGTCTTGGCTTAGCCGTGTCCATCCCTGTAGAGTGGATTAGTTAAAATGAAAGCTTGTCTTTATCTTTCTACTCTGGTCCCTTGGAAGCAGCCTTCTTCATGGCAGATAGGGAGATGGCTGGTACACTGTCCAGCTTCCTCCCACCAGGGGTAGGTAACTCAGACATGCTGTATATCGTCTTCAGAACTCCCCAGTGGGATCGGGCCCCACTGTTCACAGTCTTGCTGTGGCTGATTGCATACCCTGGTTGACTTCCTCCAAGCCCAAGTCTCGCTAACCAGTTCCTTTAGTGGTCTTTCCTAGGTCACCTCCCAAATAAGACCTCTGTACCTGAACTTATCTCAGGGGCTGCTCCTGAAGCAACTGAAAGGCTGACTCTTGTGAGAAGGAAAAAGGTACAGTTTGGGAGAACAGACACATCCTCATGATGCCAGCCACGCTCCCTGCCCCCTCCATGGCCCTGGTGAGTGGGATGGATTCCATGCACAGCATGTCTGCACGTGTGGGTCTCATGTGCCTGGGCACGCATCCTGGCGTGGATGTGGGTGGGTGTCCATGTCTGCTGCCAGCTCATAAGTTAAAAACAGGAAAGGAAAATTTAAGCAGCTCCTTATGTAAATATTAGGCCAGCTAAATACTTTCCTTTTGCTTCTAGTCATTTCGGAGTTTCTGAGACTGCAGCTCCTCCCCTTGGATAGAAAGCGGGAGTGGAGGTGGGGAAATAAGGCTATTTTTGTCCTGGGGATTTCAGGGTCCCTCTCGTATGTGTGTCTTTCCTCTCTCGGCCACCCACCTGAGACCCCAGAAGGGAAGATCTACCGAAGGGAATGAGGTTCTTGTGACCTCTGGCAAGCCCATGACACCTCTGCTGCTCTGGATAGCAAAGAATTAACTGCACAATGCTCAACACCCTGCAGCTCCCCTTGGTATTCTGCTTCAGGGCTCCCAACTCTAGAGAAAGGGGTGGGCAGACACCAGTTAAAACAGTTCTAGATGTTGTGATGGAAACCATTGGTTTGCAACCCACCCCAGTTTGTGTTCATGGCCAAGGCATTCAATGCCTCTGAGAGCAGAACTCTTTCCTGTAGAAAGGATCTGATGGACCAGCCTCCAACCCCACGGGGAGCCTGTTCACCTCCAATGAGTCCAGGAGACAAAGGAGAGCATTGAAAGAACAAGTCTTAGAGCCAGATGGACATAGGTCACGTCTTATCTCTGCCATCTCTATGACCTTGAGAAGTAAAATAGCCTCTCTGACCCTCTGCATCCTCACCTGTAAAATGGGCATTAAAAAAGTTTTAATCTTTTGTAAACTTATTTGATTAAATAAAGTAACATGTGAATGACCATCCCATTCAGTGTCGTACAGAAAGTGTTTATAAATCAGTTTTCTTCTTTCTGTCTACTCGGCTACTTCCTACGACGACAGAGACCAAATAAAGGGCACATAGATGGGAAGAAAATAGATTTGAGGCATGGAGACTTGGTTATGGGTTAACCAATACAAAGGTCTATTAGAGCACTATTTAATCTTAGTCACTACAGCAGATAACAATGAGGACAGGCGGAGGATAAGTAGCTGTCATATACAAAGATCTCTACTATAACAAGGAAAACACAAATCACCCAATAAGAAATGGATAAAATCACGTGAAATAAAGCAATTCAAATGAATGATAAACATATTCAAGCAAAAATATATTGAAGGAGACTCATATTCTCTAGAGGTCAATGAAATAAAAATCAGCATAATGAGATCCACCTTACTGCCATATCTAAAAAGAGCATTGGCCAACCCTGAAGACACAGTGGTAATACCAAACCCTGCGATGTTGAGGCCAGGCGGAAAGGTCCCAGATTCAAGTCCCAAGGTCACCTTGTCCTTGCCAGGTGCCTGTGTTTCTTGTGACCCTGGCTGACTCAGGCTGGGGGTGGAGCCTGGTTTGAAGATCCTGTTGGGAGTGCCTATCTCTTTCTCCATGTCTCTCACAAACTAAATAAATAAACAATACTAAAACAATAAAATAAAAAGAACATTAACACCTATTGCTGCTGGGAATTACGTGGAAAGAGCACTAGCTGGTGGAAATGCGAAATATCACAACACTTTTGTAAAACAAGGAGGCAATAGCAACTTTTTTTAAAAAAATGAGCCAAATTCTTACTCATTTATTGCTTTTCCAGAGGGCAGTGCACTCACCAGAGAGAGAGAGGGAGAAAGTAGCCCCCAATGCAGAGTGGTCACCCTGAAATCCCTTCTCCTCCCTATTCCATCTTGTCAGGATTTGGGGCATGCACACATATGTGCCCAGCATGTTTTTCAGGTGGCTGGCATCAAAATGTAAGCCTCAGTCAGACACTGGGATCTGGTTTCTACCACAGGATGCTTAGCCTATGTGCTCTGGGGCTGGCCCGAGGCAAGAGCTACTAAAAATCATAAAACATTTATTTTCAATTCAGCAATCTCACTTTGAGGATTCAAAACTATAGCAATTAAAACATTATCATATCAAAACACAAACACACATAGGTGTTCAAATGCCACATTTAAACTATGGGAAATTAACAAGGAAAACACAAATCACCCAATAAGAAATGGATAAAATCACGTGAAATAAAGCAATTCAAATGAATGATAAACATATTCAAGCAAAAATATATTGAAGGAGACTCATATTCTCTAGAGGTCAATGAAATAAAAATCAGCATAATGAGATCCACCTTACTGCCATATCTAAAAAGAGCATTGGCCAACCCTGAAGACACAGTGGTAATACCAAACCCTGCGATGTTGAGGCCAGGCGGAAAGGTCCCAGATTCAAGTCCCAAGGTCACCTTGTCCTTGCCAGGTGCCTGTGTTTCTTGTGACCCTGGCTGACTCAGGCTGGGGGTGGAGCCTGGTTTGAAGATCCTGTTGGGAGTGCCTATCTCTTTCTCCATGTCTCTCACAAACTAAATAAATAAACAATACTAAAACAATAAAATAAAAAGAACATTAACACCTATTGCTGCTGGGAATTACGTGGAAAGAGCACTAGCTGGTGGAAATGCGAAATATCACAACACTTTTGTAAAACAAGGAGGCAATAGCAACTTTTTTTAAAAAAATGAGCCAAATTCTTACTCATTTATTGCTTTTCCAGAGGGCAGTGCACTCACCAGAGAGAGAGAGGGAGAAAGTAGCCCCCAATGCAGAGTGGTCACCCTGAAATCCCTTCTCCTCCCTATTCCATCTTGTCAGGATTTGGGGCATGCACACATATGTGCCCAGCATGTTTTTCAGGTGGCTGGCATCAAAATGTAAGCCTCAGTCAGACACTGGGATCTGGTTTCTACCACAGGATGCTTAGCCTATGTGCTCTGGGGCTGGCCCGAGGCAAGAGCTACTAAAAATCATAAAACATTTATTTTCAATTCAGCAATCTCACTTTGAGGATTCAAAACTATAGCAATTAAAACATTATCATATCAAAACACAAACACACATAGGTGTTCAAATGCCACATTTAAACTATGGGAAATTTTGTGATTATTTTAAAAGGCTACATTTGAATAGTGTCATATGGCATATTCTTAAGTGATTAAGGTAAGATGCAAAGAAATGTGTGTATTATAGATGTCATTTTGATAATGCAAACAGTGATCAAGAAACTCCATACATGGATGCAGACGTGTATATGCTTCTAGTACATGGATGCAGTCCTATGTACATGCTTCAGGACATGGGTGCACATGTGTATATAGCTTCTAGAGTGGATTGAAAAGTGAGAGTGTGACCATCAGGCTGGTAACTGAGTATTCAGGGTGGTAGGCTTGATGGGTCCTGTGGATTCATAATATTGAAGGAGGAAGTGAAAATTGCAAAGAAAATGGCAAAATAAGAAAAAAGGCAAGCCAATGAGACCAAAAGCAATAGTGTAACCCCAATAATGAGCAAGTGTCTCTGTGCATTAAAAAGCTCAGAGAAAATAAAAGACCATTAGATTTACAGCCTGTTGACTTAAGGGACAGACATTATACATTGTTGAGTAAGATGAAAAGTATTGATTACAGTGAAGTTCTAAGGAGTAGAACCTAATCTGGCTTATAGAAAGGGCAGCCCCAGAAGGAGATGAGCAAAACAGAGGCATGAAAAAATGGCTGGAAGGGACCAGCCCTGGGAATAGCTGGAGAACTGGCAGTAGGACCGATGGTAGGAAAGACAGTGGCAAAGTTTCCGTGACAAGTGCAAGAGAAGAACCTTTGATGTGGTGGAGTGGTCAGCAGAAGTTGTGAAGAGGTGGAGAGAGAGAGGCCAGCAACTGAGAAGGAGTTGGACTTGTTTGGAAGATCTCTGTGGCTTGAACAAAATGAGGGAAGGGGGCCTAGATCTGTAAAAGGGAGGAAAGATAGTCAGGGGCCAGGCCATGGCCAATGGTGGGGACCTTATTCTCAGGGCAACATGAAGCCATGTTCTACTTTGAACATGGAAGTTGCAAGATCCATGTTGTATTTTTCAAGGCCTACTCAGAAGGGGGAGATGAGCCCAGTGAGTCTGCTGTACACCATGTAGACTGGGGGCAAGGAACTGTAGCCCCTGGCAGATCCCTTACAGGTCATGGCTATCTTTCAGGGCAGACAGGGGCTTGGAACAGAGGCCTGTTAATGAGAAAGAGAGGAATAATCAGATTAAAAATCCATTTGGGGAGGTATAGTGAGAGGATTTGTTTAGAGATCAGATCAGGAAATGAAGAAATACCCCCATTTTCCTGGCATTCACAATCAAGAGGAGGGTGGTCCTGTTTATCAACAGAGAGACTGCAGGAAGGGTATTTTGGAGTCCCACTAAGAATTCAGCTTGGACATGCTGTCTCTGAGATGTCTCTGACACATCCACTGGACAGAGCATGCGAGGACTGAGAAGACAAGGCTGTGTGGGACGTGTACATTCAGAGCTGCTGGCATGCAGTGGGTGTTTGAAGCCACTGGAATGTATGAGGTCACCAAGGCAGAGAAAAGACCCTTGCAAAGTTCAAAACCCAACTCAGTTATTTCCAAACAAAATACCCAGATCCTTGAGAATTTTTAAGTAAATGACTTGGAAGGGTTTCTTCCAGGCAGGCGCTTGGTTCCTCAAGCCATCTTTGGCTGCAGCAGTGAGGTTGTTGGCCCTAGTCCCGGGTCTGCCCACAGGACCACACTAAGCTGTTTGCAAATCATGTCTCCTCCAATGTCCCATGCCAGGCCCCGTGATCCCACTCTCTCCCTCTTCCCTTTTTTCCATTCCACCTCTGCTGGGAGACAATAGGACTTTGGTCTTAGAGTTCTGAAAAGGTCTTAAGGATTTTACAAAATGTTGCCTTTTTTCTCTTGCATGCTTCAGTTTCAGTTAACATTTGTCTTTTCTAGAATGACTATGAAGAAGCTGAATCTGTGGGCTCTAATATGGGGAGAGCCTCAGGCCTGGGGTTCATGATGCTGGTGGAGGTCTGGGGAGGTGGACACGGCATTTGGTAAGGCTCTGGTGTGGGTGAAACTAGGGATGGCTGTGGAGTGCTGCTGTGGAACCAGCTCCCTTCTGCCTTGCCTCTCATGTTCCTAAGTTTGTCTCCAGAACGGAGCCCAGACACAGGCCACCCTCTGCATCACCAAGCTCTGAATTGCTATTTCCATTCAGGAACTGTGTCCAACACGGAAATTGTGGTGCTTCTCTTCTCTGAAGCCGACCCTAATTAAATCTTCCTAGCTTCTGGGAATGACATCATCACTCATCAAATTGCTTGAACCTGAAAAAAGATGGACAATCAACCGAGTTCCTTCCCCTTCCCTGTGGCCAGTGTCTGTTACTTTCTGAGCTCTGTACGCTGTGCCTCCGGGGAGCACTGTCCATTGGCTGTCCTCTACTCCCCACTGCTACCTCACCTGCGCTCACACCAACTGTTGCTTGCCTCCTTTGCCTACGCTCACTACTGTGACACCTCCCCACCACTATCCAGGCCCTCTGGTGAGAAAGTGCTAGTTCATTCATTGAGTCGATTTCTTAACTTCAGGATGGAGACTTCTTTAACCTGCCATGTGCTTTCCTCAAAAGAGACAAAAGATCTCTGCCCCAAAACAACTTTTAAATTTTCTCGTCCTCATACCTTTCCTTCTCATAGCTACAGAGTAATATTCATTCTTTATTTTATTCATTCATTCATTCATTTTCTTGTCCATTTATTCACTATGTACTGAGCACCCACTCTATCCCAGGCAGTTCTAGATGCTCAGAATTCATCAGTGAACAAAAAAGAGACACTGTAGTCTAACAGGAGGAGCCAATACAAAATTATCAGCACAATTAATAAGCTAGTTCAGGGCCAGCCACGTAGCCTAGTGAGTAAGGAAGCCAGAGCCTATGTGGCCAACCGCAGTTCAAATCCTGGCCCTAGTGGCTTGAAAACCACACTGGGTGCATATGTGCACGTCCAAAAATCCCAACAGGATGGAGAAATGGAGGAAAAGAGACTATGATGTGAGCATACCCC
>NW_006159968.1:1707729-1726782 GCF_000334495.1 Tupaia belangeri chinensis | reverse complement strand
TCTTTCCCTCTCTTTTGGGCAAGCAAATATATCCTCAGATAATTAAAACAAAGGATCTATAAAAATAAAAATAAATGAATAAACTAGTTAGGTACAGCATTACAATGTGAGAAGGGCTATGGTGAAAAAAACAAATAAGATAAATAGAACAGATAAAAGATATAAATGGAACAATACAAAGAAGATATAGAGTGAAGGAAGAGAAAGGACAGTCACAACAACAATAGCAACAAGTTTTCCACAGTATGTCAACATCTGCAATCAAATCTTTCTTAATCTCAGGTCACCCTTTAGCTGGCACCTTATTTTTTGCTCTCCTTAATAGCAAATTTCCGAAAAAAGAACGACATCGTTATGGGTACACATTGTCCCCAACCATTCTCTCGCTTCCTCTCGCATTCTTGCTCTACTGAGGCTGTTCCCATTGCCCGGTGAGACAAGGGAGCCAGGTTACCAAGGACCATGTTACCTCACCATCCAGGTCTCTCAGCACTTCCTCCTGCAGTTTCTTCTCCAGGCTCCAGTGCTCTCTCACCTGGTTCTCCTCCTACCTCACTGGCACCTCTTCTCGGTCTTCTTGCTGCTGCTTCTCCCCCCACTGACACCTGTCGGTGTTGCAGTGAATATTGTGGCCACCTCTTTATTGTAAAGAAATACTAAGAAGAAATGGAGGAGAAAGGATTGCCACATGACCATGCCCTGTGAGAGAAGGAGTGTGTTTTCTTATTTCCTCTCTCTCTCTCTCTCTCTCTCTCTCTCTCTCTCTCTCTCTCTCTGTGTGTGTGTGTGTGTGTGTGTGTGTGAGTGAGTGTATGTGTCCTCTGGCAAAAATTTTTTAAAATTTTTAAAAGTTTTCAGAAGAAAAGAAATGTATCTAGTTGCTCTTTTAAGGGAGATTATATATATATATATATATATCCCTAATTCACCAACACCACCATCTAACCCTGCATCAAACCACTGACGGACATTTCTGATTTTGATGGACACTCCCAGAGCCTGTGCTACAGAGCAGTGCTTTCCTGCTAAAGAGTAACTTGGTTGTGCTGCCCTCGTGTTTAGCAGTCTTGAAGAGCCCCTTCTACCTAGAACTGACCCTTTCACCCTCTACAGCCAGCAAAGCCCTCTAGGATCTGGCCTCTGCCTGATTCCCCTCCTCCAAGCTCCCTCCATTCACAGTGCTTCCTGCCACCCCTCTCCCACAGGTCCTCAAACATCGCACACTCTTCACATGTCAGGGCTTGGTGCTCTCTGCTCTTTTCCTCTGGAGAATTTTTCCTTCCAGTGGTCACATTCTGACTCTTTCTCTGACTCAAGTGTCACCTTCACTGCACAGCTTTCCCTGAGCTTGGCTGAGAGATTGCTGTCCTACGACACTCCACCACATCACCTGACTTTTCCCCTCCATGGCACTTGCCTGTACCTGGCATCACCTTACTTACTTGGGTAGATACTATCTAACTTTCCTGGTTTATTTTTGAGAGAGATTTTTGCTATCGGGCACATGCACTTGCTGTAGAGACAGAGAGACAGAAAGTGAGAAATCACCCCTGGGGTGGATGACCACACCATAATCCTTCTCCTCCATTCGCCTCTTGGGATTTTGGGCATGCACATATACACATGTACCCAGTGTGAGTTTAAACTGCTGGGTCTGTGACTTGAACCGTGGTCAACTGCATGAGAGTCCAACGACATAACCTGGCTTCACTATCTAACTTTCCTTTTAAGAGCAGACTTGGAACTAGGCGGGGGCGTAGCAGTATACCGTGATGCCCTGTGAGACTGACTCACATGGGACAGTTCTGGGTTAGTGTCTAGAGACCTCTGTGAGTACACCAGGGATTCGTGTGCCCATGACCTGGGGTTGGTTGAATGGGAGGTGGATTACAATGTCAGGGCTCTGTTGGGGATGCTGTCTCTCCCTCTCTGTGTCTCTCTCTCTTGTTCATGGAAGAAATAAACTTTAAAAAGAGAAGAAGAGATTCAGCTGTCTTTGCTAGTCAGTCCTCAACATAAAGAATAGTGCCTGGCATATGCTAGGCACTTAGTAAACTGTGGTTGCCTGGTCACCGGCCGCAGTGGTGAGAGCTAATACTAATAACTACTCATCGTTCACGGGGAAAGGTGGTACTTTTACATGTATCTGAGCTGCAGAGTTTAGGCTGACCTTACATGAGTGATGTGATTTGTCCAGCCCACTTACCCTCTTGGGTGAAATGGGAATGACAGCCCTCCCTTCCAGGGAGTGAGGATGCAAACATTACTGGAGTTGAGAAGGTAAGCCATTTCTTGAACACTGCTGATTCTCTCATCTAGTTCCCAACAGCAACCATGAAAGGAGCATTTTGTTGCATTGTGTGAAAGAGAAGAGTGAAGCCCTGAGCAGCTGGCAGGCTCCCTGGGAGGCACACATGGACAGCAGCAGGGCAGATTGAGCCTGGATCCGCCTGATGGTAACAGCATTGCTCAGGAATCCCCTTCCTCTGGCCTCTAGTTCATACTGGTCTTGTAGAAATGAACATCAAGTCAACTTGCCTCATTACTTTGGCTTTTACCAATCTGTGAAATAAGGGTGTTGTCTAGATAGGGCCATAACCTCCCAGCTCCAAATCTGTGACCCCGACAGCCCTGTGAGGGCCAAGGAAGCTGATGTTAGTTCTCCCTCTGTTCCTGGAATGTCTGGTCATCCTTCCAGGATTAGCCATGGCAGGGAAGCAAAACCCACATGCGAGAACACAAGGTTCAGGGATCTGAGTCTGAAGCCCACTGTTGGCTTCGGTGCCTCCAACTAACCACAGACCTGCCCCAAGCCCACGGCAGGCCTGTGCCCCAGCATTCCTGGGGCCTTGTGTAATTGGTGTGTGAGCTCATGGTGGTGAACTGCAGACCCACAGGCTCAGCTCAGATTGCTCTGGCACGTTGTGGGGCCACGCGAAAACTACCTTCCCCCAGGATCCGCAGAGTGGCCTGACCACGGGTTTGCTATGAAGATGCAAAAACCCTGAAAATGTTAGCTCTGCAGCATTAGCAGCAAACCTCAGTCCTGGCCATGGTTAGGCCAAGAACAGGGGAGGCCCCAGAAAGGGAGAAAAAGGGAACTTCATGGCGGAACTAGGGCAGCAGTGAGCAAAGGTCTGACGCAAGAGGGGCCCCACAGCTGGCTTGGTTCCCATCCAAGTGCCTCCTCCAGGCCTGCCTTCGCTAATTTGACTCGTCTTTCAGACTCAGTGTGGACACCCAATTTCTAGCAGTAATTAAGTTCTTGGTCATTTGTTATGTAGCAGAATTAGTTTTTTAAAAGTTACTACTAATTGGCTCCAGAGTCCCTCCACTCGTTATTCATCCCCACAACAAATATCTAGTGAGCCCCTGCAGTGTGCCTGTGCTTTGCAACCAGCTGTTAAAAACAAACTCGGGCTCACGACTGAAGCAGGTAGAAGCAAAGAGGCCAAGAAATGTGACGGGGAGGCTAGGGGCTCTAGCCCGTTTGACTCCGTGATCCTGCAATTCTATGTCAAGTTGTTTATCTTATTGTGCTACGTTTCTTACTGTGCTACGTTTATAGCTTTAAGGCTATGAAAGGAATACTAAATTCTGTTAGAGGAGGAATCGTGTGTGTGTGTGTGTGTGTATGTGTGTGTGTGTGTGTGCAGGAAAGGACTGAGTTCCAAGTTCGACTCCATATCTAGACATCATGCAGAGGTGACAGGAGGTGACTCTCTCTAGGACAGGAGTCTTTCTGACTTCTGGAGTTCGATGGGTGAACCCTCGTCCCCCTGTCCATTCATACGCCCCACCCCGGGGAGGTATGAGGGTGCACTCACTGCAACTTTTGCCTTCCTCCTCTGGGACAATGGGTGTCCATCCTGGCTTAGGCACCAGCATAAAGACTTCAATCTTACCTTGGGAGCAAAAAGAAACCTTCTACGGCTTATAAGGAAGAGCTTACAGGCTGGCCCCATAGCCAGTGGTTAAAGGAGCTGGATCCCACACAGCCAACTGCACTTCAAATCCCAGCCCTTTTGTTTTGATCAAACATAACAGGTGTGTGTATGCGTGTGTCTGTGTGTGTGTGTGTGTGCATCCAAAAGCCTAACGAGATAGAGAAATGGAGGAACAGGGATTATGATATGATCAGGGACCAATTGGAGGTGTTTTTCCCCCTCCCTCTGTCTCTGTCTCTTTATCTGGTGAGTACATGTACCCTCTGACAATAGAAAGAGAAGAGAGAAAAAGAAAGGAAATAAAGAGAAGGAAAGAGAAAAATAAAAAGAAAGAGGAAGGAAGAAAAAAGAAAGAAAGAAAAAAGAAAAAAAGAAAGAAAGGTAATGAAACAGTCCTAGTCCTACTGTGGACCAGTGGCTGTGGCAGCTTGGAGAGGCTGGATAAGAAAAGTGGAGGTGCGAGAGAAGGAAGCGGAGTCCGCTGCCAGATGCGAGTTTGCATGTCACTACCCCTGCAAGCCATCCCAACCAAGCCTTCCTGAGCCTCTCTTTGGAGACTCATCAGTGCTCAGAAAGAAGAGGCTTCACCCCGCTTCCAGCACTGCAGCCCTACATCCTTCCCAGGCCTCAGTAAGGTTTTCCTAAACGTAGAGTAAACAGGACCGGAGGACAGGTATCAGGTTCCTCTCACACAGGAAAACGGTAAAATACTTCCGGGCGTACAAGAGAAACTTTGGAAATATGTTTTGAAGCTTTTGGCCAAGGCTTGAAGGGCTGAAAAATTCTCACCAAACACCATCCTTCTTGCCCATCTTATTGGTCTCTTACCCACTTTTTCCTAAGCCCCCAAGCTGTGCCCCCCAACCAGGCTGGCGTGTGGGGAGAGAATGGGTGCGGGCTCCAAAGGACATATTCGTAGCTCCTTAGCAAGACATGGAGGGTGACCAATGACTAGATTTCTGGAAGAAGGTCCAGGGAGAGGCTAGAGGTCTAAAGGAGAGCAAGGATGAAGCTTGAGAAACTTTAGAGAGATTGATGGGACACTGACACCTCAACCCCACAAGAGGACCTTGTGGGTGGGTGGGACCACCAGTTGGCATAATGGCTATGTCGCTGGACTCCCATGTAGTTGACCGCGGTTTGAGTCCTGGACCCAGTGGCTTAAACTCACGCCGGGCATGTGTGTGTGCATGCCCAAGATTCCAAGAAGAGAATAGAGGAAAAGGGATTGCAGCATGGCCATTCCCCGGGGAATGATTTCTTATTTTCTGTCTCTCTGTCTCTCTCTTTCTGGTGAGCACACGCCCTAGAGCAAAAACCTCTAAAAAAAAAAAGAAGTAGGACCTTGTGGGTAATAGAAACCTCAAGGGCTTTGGTCTTAAATAAACCTGAGTTCTAGTCCTGGACCACATTTTTAGAGTGGTAGGAAGCTAGAAACAACCTAAGTGTTCCATGATTGGGCATTGCCCTCATAAATCAGCTATTTGTGATAGTCACTGACAAACCAATGATGCTCACAATATCAAGTAAGAACCAAGTAAGTCAAAAGTAACATGACTTCAGCTTCTAAATATTCATTTAACATATACCTATGTATAGGAAAATTCTGAAAGTCCTTCAAAATGTAACAGTACTTACCTCTGGGAATGAATCTATGTGGGTCTATTGATTTCCTCCTATCAAAAACTTTTTGAGGGTCAGCCAGTGGCATGGTGGTTAAGGCAGCTGGATCTCACATGGCCAATTTTGAGGTTCAAGTCCTAGCCTCTGCAACTTGGAAAGTGTCTCATTCACGTATGCATGCATGCCCCAAATCCTGAGAGCAGACAGGAGAAGAGATTGTGCCTTGGCCATCCGCCCTGTGGGGATGCTTTCTTTCTCTCTGTTTAGGTGAACATATGCATCCTACAGCAAAAAATTTCTAAAAAAAAAATTTTTTTTTGGAGAGGTTTTTGTTATAGGGTGCGTGCGCTCGCCAGACAGACAGAGAGAGACGGAGAGACAGAAAGCGAGAAATCACCCCCCGGGGGGATGGCCATGCCGCAATCCCTTCTCCTCCATTCTCCTCTCGGGAACTTGGGCACGCATGCACATGCGTGAGTTTTAAGCCACCGGGTCCAGGATGCAAACTGCGGTCGACTACGTGGGAATTCAGCGACATAGCCATTACGCTAACTGCTGGTCCCATCTAAAGTATTTTTAATAAATATTACACACACACACACACACACACACACGTACACACACAAATATGTAAGTTGATGTTTAAAATAATCATCCTGCCTCCATTTGGCCAGCTTCTCTAAAGGCTCTACTCTCACAAGCGCCCTTTCTGGTCAAAGACTAGTCATTTTCATGCACTGAGCAAGAACCTGGAAGGTTAGGCAGCTTGTCTGAAGACCGGCAAGTGTGCAGCACCTTGCTCAGTTTCACCCCAAGTCTATGCCCTTCAGGCCGAGGCCTGGCCCTGAGCCTGATCCCACCCACACCAGAAACCATCCCACTGTGGAGCAGAGAAAGCTCGTGGCGGGGTAGGCTGTTGTAAAAGTCACCCAGGTTGACTTTCCTGGGGAAGCTCTGACTGGGCTCAGTGTCCCACAGACCTGGCAGCTTTCTCTGGACCAGAACTGGCTGAAACTCCTAGAAAATCAGGGGGAATGAGAAAGGGGAGCATTTATCTAACCCAGATCTGGGAGAGAGAAGACAGCAGCATTGTGCCAGGGAGAGCCAGCAGGCGGGGACAATGGACCAGCGCCCTGTGGCCAGGCTGCCCACGCGGACGCAGGTGCTCCGGGAGTCTGCGGGGCAAATGAATCAGGTGCCTTCCCAGCTGTTGCCAACCAGGCTGGCAAAGGGGCTGTCCCTGATTCCCCTTGTCTCAGGAAAAGGGCCAGGAATTTCCAGAGAAGTCAGGGAGAGGTAAACGCAGAGGGCTCCTCAGAGTTGGTCCAACCCCTCATTGTACAGAACACTACGCTGAGGCCCAGAGAGGGGTAAAGGACCAAACTAGGGACCTGCAGGAAGGTAGTGTCCGAGGATGCTGCAGAACTCAAATGCCCCCGGCTCTGGACCCAAAGTGGAGGTGCTGGACTCTGAGTCACTGCCTTATCCCTGCACTGGGCACCAAGAACATGGTAGTGGCAAGGGGCACAGGTCCTTGCTCACACGGAGCCCATGCACCCATCGGCTAAACACTGAGTGCCTACTTAGCAGTAGGGGAAACTAAGTCAACAGGTCACATGACGTGCTCTGCTGTGGCATCAGCAGGATACTGAGGTTGGCCCTACAGTCTTTGCACACATAGACTCGCACACAGAAATAGCTCCAGCGCAGAAGTCAGGTGCAAAGGCCCAGCCCTCCTCCAGCCAGGTGACCCTCTCCTTCTCCAAGACTGTGAAAGCATAAAGCACAGATGGCATGGCCCTCTTACAGGTCACAAGCCTCGACGTCGATCTTCAGTTTTCCTAGCTTCCAGTTTCTTCACCTATTTACTCGTCCACCTAGTCAGTATTCATTTACCCCTGTAGTCATCCACCCACCCATCATTTCTCCATCCATATCACCCATCCATCCGTCATTCTTTCATCCCTCTAGCCTCCATCTGTCATCCATCCACCCACCTATCCACTCATATGTTCATTTGCTAATTCATTCATCTTTAATTATTAGTTTTGCTATTTATGCTTTCTCTTCCTTTTCTTTTTTCTTCTCTACCCTCTTTCTTCCTCTTTCCATTTCTCTCTTCCTTCCTTGATCCTTGAAGTAAACATTGGTCAGACACTTAGCACAGGGTCCACACGGCAGAATGAAGCCTCATTTCTACCCCCGGATAGCTCATGCTCTGTTGAGAGAATTGAAAATACATGCTCATCATTATAATGCATGGAAGACCCATGTACAGACTATGTGTAAAACCTGTAACTGCGGGAACCAGCAGTTAGCATAATGGCTATGTCGCTGGACTCCCACGTAGTTGACCGTGGTTCACGTCCTGGACCCGGTGGCTTAAAACTCACGCCGGGTGCGTGTGCGTGCGTGCCCAAGATCCTGAGAGGAGAATGGAGGAGAAGGGATTGCAGTGTGACCATCCCCCCTGGGGGGTGATTTCTCGCTTTCTGTCTCTATGTGTCTCTCTGTCTGGCAAGCGCACGCGTCCTATAAAAAAAAAAAAAAAAAACCTCTCCAAAAAAAAAAAAACCCTGTAACTGCCTTTGGATTGTACAGGAGAAAAGCAAAATGTTATAGGAATAAAAGTGAGAGAGTCTCTGGCTGGGGGCTCGGGGCGACCTGCATGGAGAAGAAACATCCACATGACAAGGGGCACACACATTCAGAGCTGATGTACCAGGTGGTGGGTGGAGCCATCTGGTCTGCAACTCTGCCTGTGATCCCAGTGTCAAATCTCTGCCCTCCCTCACTCCTCCAAGCACAGTGAGGACAGAGACACTGGCAAGGCTGCCCGCACAGAGCCAAGGAGTGCCTAGGGAGCCTGCAAAGGCAATGGATCAGGTGCCGTCCCAGCTGAAGGTGTTAGCTGTTGTGCATTCCCAGGACATGCACCACCGCTGGTCTGTTTCCCAGCGATCCAGGCCAAGCACACTGCCGGGCAGCTGAGTGAGCTGTTTCTCTTCCTTCTCACCCTCCCCTCCCACCTGCTTTCCCCAGAGAAGTGGAGATGAGCTCATATGGCTGAAAGCTCAAGTCCTTAATTCACTTGGCATCTGCCGGCCGTGTTGTCACTTCTTCAGCTCGTTATTCTAGGGGGTAAGGATGCATCAAGGCCTTCAGACCTCCCTGCCCACTGTGTTCTATGGCACTAGCACTGCACCCACACACCCATATCCTCATTCGGGTTTCCACTCTTCCATCTCTCACAATGCCACCTGCCCAGAAGAGCTCCAGTCACCTGGATGTCATGTCACTTCTATCCTGACCACCTCTCCTCCCTGCATCAGGCCTCTTCTTCACACCTCCTTCCCATTCCCATGTGTGTCCCGAGCCTAGCCACTCACCACAGTCCATGTCCAACCCAGCTCAGTAGCAGGCTCCTAACTGGCCTCCCTACTGCCAGCCTCACCAGCTCCTTCCCTGTGGCAGCCACAGGGAATATTCTAGAAGATCTGATCTCATCATTCTCCTGCAGGCACCTTTGAAAAGGGTGTCCACAGCCCTCAGGGGAATGCCTCACTCCTCCCAGGGTTTGGGGACCTCCCTGTGTGGCTCTCTCAACCACTCTCTCCTCTGCCCTGCCTGCCTGGACCCCTGACAGGCCACAGATGTGCAGTGCCCACCCCTGCCCTGGGCCATCACTCTTCTATCTGCCTGGAAAGCCCCACTCTCTCTCTCAGTCCTTTGTGTCTAAGCTTTCTCCACCCGCAAACTCCCACCCACCTCTGACTTCACACCCCACACCCACCCTGGCTGAAGGAAGGGTCTCGCCGCTAGTCCAATAATTCCTTGGGCTTGCCTCAGCCGCAATCCCAGGGCATAGCACTGAGCTTGGCTATGTACTGTATGTCAACGACCTTGGGGGCTGAGGCTGTCGGTTTGACCTCTATAATCCCAATCCTTCTGGTGTCTGGCACATAGTAGGTGCTCAGTGAACAGAGTGTGGCTACCGTGAGAGCACCATCAGCACTGTAGAGAGTAGACTAGAGGAGAGTTCAGAAGTGGACTCTAGAGCCAGCTGCTACTTAATAACTGGGAAATCTGGGCTTGTAATTCGGGTTCTCTGCACCTCTGTTCTCTCACATTTAAAGTGGACCTAAAAGAAGGAAAGCTGTGTTTCATGGTGAAGATTAATGAATAAATACTTGCAAAGTGCTTCAGTGGCCCCTGGAACATACCGAGTGTGTGGGTCCTGCTGGGCTATCTTGTGAACCTGCACTTTCTTCCCTCCACGTGAAATCGGAGTCCCCCTACAGGCCCATACCCATGGACTGGGCTCCCACCCACCCTTTATGTGCCCTTTATGGCTCCTTCACGTCCCCCCTGGGTTTCCTCTCCTTGGTCCGCCGACCCCAAGATGCCATATGAGAGTGTGGATGTTTCAGGATCCCCTAGTCCTGCAGTAGCTGAGACCATAGTTTATGCCTTGGTTCATCCTTGAATCTGCTCTGCTCCTGCCTGGGTCCAGGACATGGACGGCCAGCAGACGCATGCTTAGCTGACTCACTTTATCCACATGCCACTGAGTGTGGGCACACGTCTGGTGTGCAGGGGGCAGGGTAGGAGGCTGCCAGTGCTATACCATGGTGACAACAGTGTCTCCTTCTATGACATGGGAGCTGGACACAGAGCCAGGAAGGACTCTGAGACCATCTCACACTCAATCCCCAACCTTAGAGAGCAAAACCACCCCACAGAGGCACAGGGAAGCAATCACAGCCTTTTCCAAACATCCCAGATGGTCTTAGAAGAAAAAGGCTCCAAGGCATGGGTACTGTCTGGTTCTCGTAGAACCTCCTAAGTACTCAAACCCCAAGAAAAGCCCTTGGCAAAACTCAGAGCTCATGTCCAGTTGCAGCCAGCTGCCTGACGCTGAAGCGAGCTGAGCTTCTTCGGTCCTGGGGGAAGAGAGTGACTTCTTACAGCCCTGCCAACTGCCTCCCATTTGTCAGCCCCAAACATGTGCCCACGCTCGGCAGAAGGAACACAGGCTCAGTAGCCACCCAGTCTTCCCAGCCTCCACCCACTCTGCTGGGCTGAGTCAAGCCACGTCTAGCCCTGCCCTGCCTCACTCACGTTCTTCTTGCCTGTCCTTGGGGAATTCGCACTTCAGTCTGAGTTCAGGAAGTTTGATGAAAGCACAGGCAGGGAGCCAGGGCCCAGCTCAGCCTCCGAGCCACTCAGATCACACAGCCGTACGAGGCTGTGAGGGTGCCGCAGAGAGCCATGCTCCTGCGCCCTAGAGCAGACTCCTGGTTTCCTGAAGAGGCCGAGCCCTGCGGGTGTAGGACCATGATTTGTACCCCCGATTGCCTACCAGATGCACGTTGCGTGTGACATTGGCACGCTTCTGATGGCGCCGTCACCATTCGTCTGTGGGTGGACGAAGGGCTGAACTGGGTTCCAGTTTCTGCTCTGTTGATGAACCACCATCTTTGACTGACTGACTTGTGTCATTCCTGAGATTCCCAACCATCAGCACCTCAGAAGGTGACTGCCTTTAAGATTAGGGCCTTGCAGGAGGCAATTACGTTACAAGGGCACCTGGGCTGGCCCTAATCCAATATGGCTGCTGTCACTGTAAGAGGGACCCAGACGCACATGGTGGAAGATGCAGAGACATCAACAAGGCAAGGAGAGAGGCACTAGGAGACACGGCCCTGCTGCCCTCCGATCCCAGACCTCCAGCCTCCAGAGTCACGAGAAAATAAACGTGTTTAAGCCACTCAGTGTACGGAACTTCATGTTGGCAGCCGAGAGAATAACAGACCATGTGGTCTCTCCCAGCCTCAGTATACCTCCCCGGCTCTCGGTCTCCTCAGCTGTAAAGTGAGTATTATAACACCAGATATTTATAAGGTAACTGTGAAATTAGAACGAGTTGTGGACATAGGAGTGCCTGAGTGGGGCCATCTGGTGATATGGTGGTTAAAGCAGCTCGATCCTGCCTTGTGAACACGTGGTTCAAGTCCCAGAGCCAGAGGCTTGAAAACCACACTGAACATGCTCGTGTGCATGTCCAAAATCTCAAAAGACGATAAAAAGGAGGGAAATGGATGGTGGCATAACCACCCACCACGGTAGGGTGCTTTCTCTTTCTTTCTCTCTATTGCTGGTAACACACCTCTGGAAAATTAAATTTAAAAAAAAAGGCAGAATTCCTGGGTCATGGGAAATCCTTCCCCCCATTCTAGCTCCTCCCCCTTTCCTCTCTGTAACCAATTTCCAATGTATTCTTTTTTACTGTTGGCTAGTATTCCATGGTATGGTTGTCTCATGGTTGGTCTAAACAGTCACCAGCTGACAGGCATCATAGTGGCTTCCAGCATGAGACTATACAAATAAAGCCACAGTGAACAGTCCTGCACAGACCTTCATGCAAATGTAAGTTCTCCTTCCTCCCACTCCCCCTCCCCACCTCCTTCTCCTTCCCCCTCACACTGCTTCTTCCTCTTCCCCCTTCTTCCTCCCTTCTGCTCCTCTGTCCTTCTGTTTCTCAGGACCATCTTGTGCTGCCCTGGGTGCAGAGGGCTGGGACTGACTGCATTCTCAACCCTATCTCCCTATCGCCAAGGCTTTCAAACTCCTCTCCCTGTCATTCTGGTGCCCTTCCTCCCAGGCCCACCCACCCTCGCCCTCCCAGCCAGAGGCAGCGTCTCTACCACGTGTGCCTGTGGACATGCACATCTCCAGGTGGAATAGGGGGTGTGGCCAGAGGCACCTGATTTGGGTCTCCCACAGTGGTGGTGGCTGGAGGTCTTGTCCCCACTCCTCTGTCATTCAGCTCGGTGTTGTAAGCTCTCCCTGCTGCTATGGGCACATCTGGCTGTTGTTTCTAATGGCCACATGGACTTTGCAGTTGGCATGGCTGCAGGTTACTAAATCCAAAGGCAAGTGGCTTGTAAGAGACACACTGAGGGGCAGGCCTGGTGGCTGCAGGAGCTGGGTCTCACATGGCCAACCAAACGGTTAGAGTCCAGTCCCTGCTAGTTTGAAGAACACAAGTGTGTGCATGTGTGCATGTGTGTCTGTGTGTGCATGTGTGTATGTACGTGTGTGTGTGTGTGTACTTACACACAAAATTCCACCAGGATGGAGAAATGGAGACAGCATTACAGTGTGACCGCTCCCCACTGGGGGTGCTTTCTTCCTCACTGTCTCTCTCTGGCAAGTGCTTGTGCTCTCTGGCAATAAAGAGAGAGACACTGAAGACAGGAGGAGGCAGCAACTTACGCAGCCTCAGGCCCGGGAGCACCTGGAGCTGCAGGAGTGGAAGAGGCAGGGAGGGTCGCTTCTAGGCCTCCGAGGGTGTGCTGCCGGCCAGCACCTCCAAGTCTGCTTTCCAACCTCAGAATTTGTGAGAGAATACACTTCTGTTGTCTAAGCCACTGAATGTATGACTGTTGGTTACAACAGCAGCAGGAGAATGACACGGGTCTCTTCCTTTCACCCTTACAACCCCCACTGGAGTGGATCATCCCACTTACAGATGAGATACCGGAGACTCAGAGAATATATATAGCTCCTCCACAATGAAATGCAGTCCAATTCAGGCCCACTGGCTTCCACACCACCTGTGTGTTAGCCCTGCCCTGATTCTCCACTCAGGCTCCAGGATGCCCTCCCTCAGACTCAGCAAGAGGTATCTGTTTGAAAGTCAATTTGAAGTTCTTTCCAGATATTCCAACCGGGAATCTCTGGGTGCAGTCCCAGGATCTGTAAGCTTTCAAACTTTCCAGGTGTCAGGCCTGGTCTCATGGCCTTGTGGCTAAGGGAGCTAGATCCCACATGGCCAACCAAAGTTCCAATTCCTGCCCTGACAGTTGGAGAAACACAAGCGTGTGTGTGTGTGTCCAAGATCCCAATAGAGTGGAGAAATGGACAAGGGATTGTGGCATGACCACACCCTGTGGGGGAGTGCTTTTTCCCTCTCATTCTCTCTGGAGTACATGCATGCCCTCTGGCAAAAAAATATACAAACAAAAACTTCCAGGTGATGCTCATGTGCAAGGACTTCGGAGAATCTTTAAGCAATACCATGATGCACTTGAGGTTTCAGCTGCCCACCCAAGAGCTCAACAATGAAGCTCTCTCTCTCTATATATATATATATATATGTACACACATATATACACTATATATAAAGATATATACACACACACATATATATACTATATATAAATATACATGTACTCACCCATATATTATATATAAATATATATACACACATATATACACTATACAAATACATATACACACATAAATATACTATACATATACATATACATACTATATATGTATACTCACACATATATACTTAAGATATACATACACACATATATACTATATATAAAGATATACACACACACATATATACTATATATAAAGATATACACACATATGTATACTATATATAAATATATATGCATGCAAATATATTATATAAATATATATACACACACACATACACTATATAAATACATATACACACACATATATATTATATATATATATACACACACACATACATACTTACACACACATATACTATATATATATATACTGTGTGTAGATTTATGATTCATATATTATTAGATACATGATTAGATATATTTTATATATGTTCATGATTTACATATCAGTCAGGGTTCTACACACACACACACACACACACACACACACGTGTGTGTGTGTGATATATATATATATGTATATATATAGCCTTGGCCTGTGGGGCAAAGGGACATAGAAACCCTAGTGGAAGTGAACGAGTGAACTGAGGAAGAACGCACACGTAGAAAAGTGGGGCTTGGGCAGACCAGGCATCGCTGCTGGAGAACACCACAGCACGGAGCCATTCCCAGTTTCCTTCTTCTTTTTTGCACGTGTGAGATTTTTGATTTAGGGCACATGCATTTACCAGAGAGACAGAGAGAGACAGAGAGACAGAAGGCAAGAAATCACCCTCTAGGGGCATGGCCATGCTGCAATCCCTTTTCCTCTTGGGAGTTTGGGCCTGCACACACATATACCTGGCTTGAGTTTTAAGCCACCAGGTCCGTGATTCGAATTGCGGTCGACTATGTGAGAGTCCAGTCACATGACCGTCACGCCATCTGCTGGTCCCACCAGGTTTATGTGTTTGCGCTGAAATGAGGGATGGAGAACAGGCCGCACTGTGGAGCGTCATGTGTCCCGTGGGTCTTGCATCTCATAGTCTGAACAAGTGTCCCAGGCCTTCCCTGGTGAGCGTGCAGTGTCCCTCAGTCTGCACTGCCCTGCAGGGTAACAGCAGTGTGGGCTCTGCTAGAGCTTCTGCCGCTCCCTACGATGTCTAGATTCTGTTTCTCGGGTATGGCCTGACCTAAATCTTTAAAGGTGAGATCTGTATATAAAAACATAAAGATTTCAGTATTGTCACTATTCCAACTATATATATATATATATTCACCACTTTCCAGTAAAGAGACCGTTAGGAATGCTAGTAGCTTGTCCCTCAGCGCCCTGTTCTGATAGTTCTGTGTAAAGCAGAAAGAAGCATTCTCAGTAAAGGGAGGAAATATCCTTAAAATGTGCTAGGTACTAGCTAGGTGCTTTACACATTTTATTTAAAATTAGTCCCTCCACGTGCCGAGGAGGCGGAGGGTCACGAGGCTAAGAGGAGCACAGGGTGGTGAGGACCATGACTGGGAGCCCTGTGGACGGTGCATACTCTCAACGTACGTCTTGACACCATCTGAGACTGTCCCCGCAACTCTGAGATGGGGACGAGAAGCCCTGTCATGCTCTAGCAGGGGCTGACAGCCTCAGCGGACACGCAGTTCACCCCGTGCTGGGTGCAGCGAGGCTGTGTGAGAAGTGTTTGCACCTTTAATTCCTAGAAATCAAGACGTCTTACCCTGGCTGCTTCAACGCATTCTGCCTGTCCTCTTTAGAGCCTTCTGTGTGGTGCTGCGGAAACATGAATAACCCCGTTGGCATAAGTGCCCTGGACTTGACCGTCGGGACCAGGGGGCTCCTCCATCCTAAACAACTGAGGGCAGTTGTGAGGAGGAGCTCGGGCCACTGCTGTCTCTGAACCTACCCTCTACTTCCCGAAAAGCAGGCTTGTAGTGGACTGATTTCATTCCTTTGAAATTGTGACCAAATTGTGGAAATGGGAAAAAAAAAAAACACTACAAGATCCCAACAGAAAACAGCTGGGTTTATATTGGAACTTCATGAAGACAGAGGGTGAAATGAAAGGAAGCCCACCTATCACCGTCATGTGAGAATGAATGATCTTTCTCCTTTATTATCCTCCACATGCCGTCAGATTTTACCTTTGAAAGGGTTGGTGATTTGTGTACTTATTATTTTTGTACTCATTTCTCTGAGGGAAGGAATACATTCAACAATGGCTGGATTTTACTCCTGCTCTGTCTCTTTTTTCTTTTTTCTTCTCTTGGCATGAAGCGATTGGGTTTGCTGGTGAAGGGAGAGCACTTAAGAATTGCAAAAGCATGCATTCTGATAAATACTTCATCATCTCTGAAGAATGAAAGCAATGCAAAACCGCAATAAGTTTTGTGTGTGACGGAAGAAGCAGACTAACACCTTGCAATATTAACTGCAGAGAAGCATGCCAGGGACACAGCAGCCATCCTTGTTTGCTGTCCCGGCATCTGGCCATGCAGGCTTCCTGCAGTTCCTCAGCGGTCTCAGAGTTCTCTAGGACTCTCTATCTTCGGCCCTGTCCCCACCCCACCACAGACCACAGAGACTGTTGGGAATGACGCAGTGCTTCGTGCAGAGCAGTGGCTGGGTCTCGTTGATCAGCTCCCCGTGGTGCTCCCTCATGGGTCTAGTCAGGCCTTGGGGGCGCCGGCTCATTGCTTCTGTAGGGCTTGCCCAGCCTGGTTGCCAGGCATGGGCTGGCTTTGAACCTGCTTCTCTGCTATTCCTACCAGGGGTGCTTTGGAAACCCTCAGTGCCAAAGACAAGCACAACCTTACACGCCCTTCCGCGGGGGGCTGCGTGGCAGCTGCTCTCTGCTGGAGAATTCCAGCCTGGAATGCCCATTTCCTGCCCGTTGCCAACCCAAACTGACGCAGCCTCCAAGATTCAGTGTGCACCCAGCTCTTCCACCCAGGCTGCCAGAGACATCAGACCACACTGTCCTCCTTGTCTGAACATGTGGAGGGCCCTGGTACAAGCAGAGAGGCCCAAACCCGGGCCGTGTCACAGACTGATTCAGGAGTCACATCCCAGCTCCTGCCCTACAGTGACACCAGGCGACCTCCTACCTCTGTGAACCCGAGTGTCTGCCTTGGTCCATGGAGGGGCGATGCTAACTCCTGCCTCATCCACGGCTCTGTGGCAGTCACTCAAGCTAGAGCAGAGCCCAGTGTGGGACGCAGCCAGTGCTGGCTCTTGTCATGGGTATCTGAAGCAGAGAGGTGCACGCTTTCCTTGATGTAATTGTCACCAAAGCCCCATGAGGTAGATAGCACTGTCCTCCTTTATAAGAGAAGGCGAAGAGGCTTAATTATTGCAACGAGCATCTATCAAGGGCTTCCTATATGCAAGGCACAAGCCAGGCCATGGAGGGCATAGAGCTGAAAGGGCATGGTGTGGGCCTGGGGGCTCATGTGGCCACCTCACATGCTGCTGGAGACCCAGCTGGCTGAAGCCAGGTCCTGGGACGGGACATGCAGGTGGAAATGGGACAAAGAGTCCTGCCTGGCTCTCCCAGGGCAATAGAAATGCAGAGGCCAGAGCTGGAGTCTGACCCTTGCTGCATCCCAGAGCCAGACAGCAGAGATACGATGGAGTCCCTGCAGTTCTGGAAACCCAGACCTCTATCTGCACAGCGCCCACACGGCTGGAGGCACCGACACAATGTTGAACCAAAGACGCCGAGTACAAAGAACGTGGATAGTATGCCGCTGTCCACGTGAAGTTCAAGGACAAACGGTGTGAATCTATGGTGACACGGGTCACTTGTGTGGTTTTAAATGGTGGGGAGTGATTGGGGGTTGAGAGGAGACACTCCTGTCCTGATCTGGGTAAGAGACACACAGAAGCGCTCTTGACGCGTGGACAATTTACCACGCCATATGCTGAGCAAGTGTGCACCTTCACGCACGCCACACTTCAGTAAATAACTTCAATAACAAGGATGAGTCTAGCCACCGGTCTGTCTCAGGAATAGCCTATGGAGCAAGCGGAGCCCTGAGTGTCCTGGTCTGAAGAATGGAGACCCCAAAGATGCCCCAGGTCAGGCCCCCAGTAATCATGCAGGTCCAGGATGGGAAGGAGTCTCTGGGTAGGAGAGTTCTGGGTACCTTTTCATTCGGTTCTGAAGGGGTCATAGGTGAGCTGAGTTTGCCTCCCTGCAGGGGAGAAGGCTTGGACTGCCAGGGGCCAAGGAGGAGCGAGTCAGACCCGGTGGCACTCTGCTCTGTCCCATCATTTTCATCCCTCTCTTCATCCACACACCTCCAATGAGTTTTGCCCAAGGGAACAGCAGACATGTTCCCCCTGCAGACACAGGGGCCTGCGGGCTTCTCCCGAGGGAGGCTACCAGACCCCACAGACAGGAGACTCAAAGGGAGAGAGGGGACTGAAGTGACGCACATTGTCTGCGACCCTGGGACCCTGAGCGAAGGACCATGTGGGCATCGCCCCGTACTCGGCACCTGCCATGTGCTGGGCGCCCCTTTATTCTCCATCACAGCCCTCGTGGGTATCGTCATGGTCTCCGTATTAGGGACAGAAAACTGAGGCACAGGGAAAAGTGGCTTCCCCAAGGTCTCCCCTTGGGCAAGTAACAAAGTGAGAGTTTATGCATTTATTTCACACAGCCCAGCCTCTCTCCAAAGCCTTATTTTCCCCTCTACCTTCCCAGGTAAGAAGTGGGAGGACAAGAGGCCCACCTGGGGCCGAGGCTGGGGCCAACTGGGACTCGGCAAGGAGGAAGCCGCTCCAGGGCTGCCAGAGACCCCAGCCTCCCATGAGACAGCTGCTTAGGGTGGAGCCGCCTTCACCCTTCTGGCTCTAGACAGGCCTGGACCCAGGTCTCCTTTCCACCCCTCCATTTCTACTTAGGCTCCAGACAGAGAGACAGAGCCTCCCGTGGGCCACCCACATAGCCAGCCTTGCAGGGGGGTGGGGTGGCTAGCAGACCCCACTCCTGCCTCCTCTGCTTTTCCAAGCAGCCAGACTGGTTGGGTAGAAGTGGCCTCTGCTGCAGGGAGAGAAGTGTCCTGTGCATCTGAGCGCCCCAGAAACTGGCACTGTGCCACCTGTACAGTGGGGCTCCGTGCATGCTCGTGGGACAAATTAATGACAAACGAGCAGGCTGTGAACAGATCCAATGCAGATGACACTGGGCGCCTGGCTCGAGTCTCAGGAATCTGTGCATCTGGGTCTAGTGGGAGAGCCCCACGGTCTGGCG
>NW_006159968.1:1706309-1707295 GCF_000334495.1 Tupaia belangeri chinensis | reverse complement strand
CAGGAATGCTCTTGCTGGCCTCTGCTCTCCGCCCCTGCAACAGCCCCTCTTTGGAATTTATTTACAGCTGCTCTGGGAGGTCTCTCCAAGAACCGCCTGGAAGCTCCTCTCAGAGCGGGATGCAGGGACCCCAGCTGGAGAGGCGGAAGTGGGAGGTGCCGCCTCCAGAGCTGAATGAGAGCCAGGCCCTGTCTTTGCCATGGCTCCCCTGTCTGGCACCACACACATCCAAAGCTCCCTGCGAGGCAGGCCCAGATGTGGGACACAGGAGTGACCTAGAACATGCCCTGTCACACGGGTGCTCCCAGCACAGAGGCTAAGTCGTAAGAACCTGCATCACACAGGAGGGTTTTACGAGCACTTACTCTGTGCCAAGTGGTTTAATTAATACCTTCTCACGGCCCTCTGTGCAAAGAGCGGTCTGGAGTGATCGGTGCATCTCCCCTCTATTTTATAGTAGAGGAAACTAGAGCAGAGAGGGCATGTGAATTCTCCAAGGTGGCACAGTGGTAAGTGACAGGGACAGGAGCTTAATCCAGTTCTGTGGGTGGCACAACCATTGGCCACACCAGATGACATGAGCTATGGTGACAGCAAACAGGTGAACGCCAAATCCCAGAGAAGCTCCCCACTGGACCTGCTGGTAGGAGCTGGAGGTAGTGGGAGGGCCCCTCGCTAGGGGGATAAGGGGAGGTCGAACCTGAAGATCTCACACTGGGGAAACCAAGGCAGCCGACAGGAGCCTCACTAGGAAGAGACACTGGAGAAATCTGAAGCAAAGAGCTGTGTGGGAGATGAGGAGTGGACGGGAGCTGTGGAACTCACCCCTTCCCTGCAGTGGGGACTCAGTACCTGCTGGACAAGAGAAGCCGGTCCCACATGGGACGGCCACTCACAGGCACACCAGTGCCCGAGACCCGCAGACTGGAGAACCTGGCAAGGCGATCAAGGTGGCCAGGCCCTGTGCGGGGCGTTTCTCTCTCTTC
>NW_006159968.1:1686001-1706293 GCF_000334495.1 Tupaia belangeri chinensis | reverse complement strand
TCTCTCTCTCTCTCTTGCCCTCTCTTGCACATTCATGTGCTCTATCATGAATTTAAACATAATAATAATAATAATGTTTTTAATTATAAAAAGAAAACTCACAAACGCATAGAACCTCAGAGCACACACTCTGGGCCTAAATCTACACTCGGATGCCAAAGAGCTGTGAGACCTGAGGCAAGTTCCTTTAGCCCTCTGTGCCTCGATTTACCCAGATGTGAAGAGAAACTGACATGAGCACTACAAGGAGCCCAGCATGGTTCTCAGCCCACCTCACATGCCTTGTGTGAGGTTGTTAAACACAGTCACACTGCGCAGCGTCAAGGACACACACAGCTGTATCTTAGGGTGCAGATCTTGGCTCTCGTGAGGAATGCAGGAAGGAGCAGGTGAAACATTCAGCAGGGCTTGTGTGGCCTTTGCGGTGCACTGGGGCACTCTGCGGTACAGGGACCTATACGGCACCAGTGATGCTGAAATAAGTCACCCTGCGTGAGGCCCTGAGCCTCACACCTGGAAAATGCAGTCACCCCAGCCACCTCATGGCCACACGCTCCTGTGTATCCACTGGGCTCTCCAGGATCACGGCCCGCCCCATCATCAGATTTCACGTATGCCCTCCCTTACTCTTCAACAGAAGGTTTCTGAAGACCTACTATGGGCTCTGCCTTCTTGGCACTCGGAGAAGCACGAGTTGGCCAGAATGGGGATTCATTCATCTTCCCCCCCCAAGTACTAATTCCTTCCCTCCTTCATTCATTCCTAAATTCACATACTCTTTCACCACCTCATTCATCTACTTCTTCACTGGTTAATCTGGTCGTTCACTTACGATACGTCTCAGGTACCTTCTGCATGCCGGGCTCTGTGCTGGGGCTGGGGACACAGTACAGTTGGAAAGATGTGGCCTGGCCATGTCCTTGGACTTTACAGTCTGTGGGGGAGAGAGCTGGTAACTTACCGAATATCGGCAGCACATCAGGCTGGAAGGAGGACTAAGTCAAGGTGACTGAGCTACAGACCAGCTGGCTGGGCCGACCCAGCAGAGGTTCTGCATGCCGGGCTCTGTGCTGGGGCTGGGGACACAGTACAGTTGGAAAGATGTGGCCTGGCCATGTCCTTGGACTTTACAGTCTGTGGGGGAGAGAGCTGGTAACTTACCGAATATCGGCAGCACATCAGGCTGGAAGGAGGACTAAGTCAAGGTGACTGAGCTACAGACCAGCTGGCTGGGCTGACCCAGCAGAGTGATTAGGGAGGGCAGGCATCCCTGCCAGAACCTGCCGATGCACAGACTGCCCTGGGAAGACCTGGGAAATGGAGCAGTCCAAACTATAGAATCAAACATCTGTCCACCCATCCATCTGCCCATGCATCTATCCGTCTGCTGCATTCATTCATTCTTGTATGTATTCATTTATTTGTTCAATACATAAGGCAGCTTGGTCTACTTGGATCTGAGTTCTGATTACAACTTTGCCACTAGCTGAATGGCAAGGGAATGTTTCTTCCCTCTCCCTGACTGCTTCCCTGTGTGTAGCTTGAGTATCACAATGTCTGTGGGAGATTGACATGAAACTGACATGAGAATTTAATGAGAGAGTGACTGTCACCTAGAACATGGCAGATGTGCATTACATAGCAGCTGTTATTCTGGTCACCAGCAGCCAGTCACCTGGTGCTTGCCCAGTTCTTGTGAAGATGGACTACGTGAACCCAGTCATACCAGCCTAGGCTGCGGTCCATCCTGAGCCCCGGTCACATCTGCCGGGACACACCTGAGGCCCACCTGAGGGCCCACCCTATCGGTAGGCACTGATAGGATCCTATTTCTTCAGACAAAGAACACTGAGGCATAAAGATATTGGTGGTTCAAAGCTCCCCAGTACGTGGCGGAGCCAGGACAGCGCTCCAGGTGTTTTGCCTCCTAATTCACACCCCAGAGCCAGGTCCAGTCTTTCCAGGTGTCACTGAAGGCCAGTGGCGGAGGTTCCCCAGCAGGCCAGGGAAGCCAGCATCATGGCCATGCTTTGGGCGTCTGTTCCAACTCGAGGCAATCCTATTTCCTAAAACATGAGCGGCATCCTCTGGACTTCAGCTCAGCGGCCTCCCGTCATATGACAGGGAGAGGCTTTGGCAGGTCAGGCTGCTTGGAAACGTCTGCTCGTGACTCTGTGCTTGACAAGGATTAAAAGACTTTCATTTCAGGGCCAGCGGGTGGCATGATGGTTAAGGTGACGGTATGCCATGAACAACTGCGTGGTTCAAATCCTGGACCTGGTAGCTTGCAGACAATATACCGGGCATGTGTGCATGTGTGCCAAAAAATCCTACCATTTCTACATCGGCGGACAAGAGCCATCCTCTTTGCTCACAGCCCAGGAGAAAGGAGTGAAAGATGGCAAATGAAAACCAGAAGAAGAGGCCATCTACAGAATCGAGGGGAGCTGATTCCTCCCCACCCCGGCTGAAGCCCCTTCAAAGCCCTGCCCCTCCCTCAGAGGAACTGGATCTCTGCCTGCCCTGGTACCTTCCCGTCCAGCCCCTCCTTGCAGGGTGACCCCAGCTCCTCTGTGAGAATTCCATGCCCCCGTGTGAAATTGTAGCCCTGTAACTTTCCCTTTAAGAGCTGTCAGAGCAGGGAGGCTGGCCAAGCCTGGGCTGGAGGTGGGGACAGAGAGAAGAAAGAGAAAAAAAAAAAAAAGAAAGAGGCAGGAAAAGTTTTTTCAGAGGAAAATGCAGGGTTTGTCCTTCACCCTGACGTCAGATCTTGCTTTAATAAAACCCCCAAGGACCGCGGAAGAGGCATATCTGCAGCTCCCGATGGGCCAGGCAGTCTGGGCCAACTCCCCCGAGAGGCAGCCAACCCTCAGGGCTGCTCAGTCGATGCCTTTGCCACTGACTTCCAGGCATGTGGTGGTTCCTGCCCTGGAGGCTGGCAGCAGTGACAGCAGCCGCCACGGGCAGCGTCCTGGCCACGGTGAGTCCTGCCTGTGAGGGCTTCCTCTCCCGGCCCTGCTGTCTGGGGCCGGCCAGCAGAAGAAGGCTGGGACGGTGGGGGCAGGGGCGCCCACATAGGGTGCAAGGGAGATGCCCAGGGTGAGGGGCAGGGCTGCTGGGGCCAGCTGACCCTGACAGGGCAGGGAGGGAGGGGCAGCATTTGGGGGAACAGACCAAGCAGGTCCCAGGTGCCCTCCCTCCCACCTGAACAGAGCAGGACTGGGGCTGGGGGCTGGTCAGACTGTGCCAGCACTGCTGTGTGACCTTGCGCCAGTCACTCGCCCTCCCAGAGGGGCAAAGAGCCAGCACATCGTTAGGAGATGTCTGGGGTCTCTGAGTTTGAAAACACCAAGACTGTGAGGGTTGGAGAAGCTACAAGGAGAGGAGATGGGAAAGCCGTGAAACGTTGGGAAGGGGAACCAGCAGTTAGCGTAATGGCTATGTCGCTGGACTCCCACGTAGTCGACCGTGGTTCGTGTCCTGGACCCAGTGGCTTAAAACTCACGCCGGGCGCATGTGGGTGCGTGCCCAAGATCCCGAGAGGAGAATGGAGGAGAAGGGATTGCGGCGTGACCATCCCCCCTAGGGGGTGATTTCTCGCTTTCTGTCTCTATGTCTCTCTGTGTCTGTCTGGCGAGCGCACACGCCCTACAGTGAAAATCTCTCAAACAAACAAACAAAAAAAAACGTTGGGAAGAAAAATGCAGCTTGTAGCAAAAGCTCGTAACTTGAGCAAACAATGCTTGGGGTGATTTCTACTCCCAGCTGCTGCCGCCTCTGGACACAACCCTCCAAGGGGTTTGCAGAGTGTGCACCCCTTGGGTCCTGCCTGAATCCTGCTGTCTTCGGGGCTCCCAAGGGTGTTGCTCTTCCACCTGCATTCCAGGACACATGGGGAAGGGACAATGGCCTGCACCTCCCAGGTGTCAGGGGACCAGGCACGTGGCAAGCAGGGGCAAGCTGCTGGGGTGGGCAGAGGGAAGGGAAGAGGGGACCAGGAGGGGGGAGCTGGGCGGCTGCAGAGTCTGAGCCCATGGCCGGCAGTGGGAAGGCTGAGAAGGAGGGGATGTGGCAGGAGAGTTCAATGACCCTATTACTTGATGGCTTTGTGTGGGTCGATGAGTCCCATTCCTTGGAGGAGGAACCCTAGGTGCGGGTTAAGTGACTTGCCTCTGGGCTCAAGCACGCTGGGTCTGTTCAGCCAGGTCTGAGGCTGAGGCCTGAGGCCGCCCGAGAGCGGGCGAGGGTCTCCCCCGAGTGCCCCTGAGTGTGCAGCAACGGTGGCAGGGTGTCTGCCTCCTTCCTGCTAAATCCTCCTACCTGCCCGGTGCCCGCCTGAGGGCGGTGTCAAGTCTACAGAAATGACATGTCACAAACGGAGCTAAGAATGCAGACAGCCTGCAGGAGACTTGCCCAGGTCTCGCTGTTAATAAGCGGCTGGAGCACACTGAGGTCTTAGGTGCCAGATGCTGGCCTTCCTCCAGAGTCCTTCCAGTTAGGGACACAGCACTCCCCACAGCTGGGGCGGCTGACACAGAAGCCCGTGTCCCGGACGCCGGGCACAGCCGTCCCTGGCTTTGGGTACAGGTTGCAGCTGCTGTGGCTAGGAGGGCAGGGAGTAGATGGAGAAGCGGTGAGCATTTCAAGGCAGCCAGAATTTGAGAGAGGAGAGGAGAAGAGATGTTTATGGGGTCCTAGCCCACTAGAGCCCCTATCACCGGTGGCCCTTGCCCTGGAAGCAGCAGTGCTGAGAAGAGGGAGGACAGAGCGAGGGCTCAGCCAGAGGACACTCGCAGGGAAGGAGCCACGACACACGGGCCCGGTTGGTGAGATGAGGCAGGCTCCCTGCAAGAGCCAGAAGTGTACTCTCCTAAGCTGGCCCTGCCTGGGCCCAGGGTGCCCCCCACGCACCATGTGGCAATTCAGGGACTTCCAGGACAAGCATGTTCAAAGGCCTGGTGTGAGCCGAGAGATGGATGGTGAGGAGCCCAGGTTCACTCTGAAACCAGCGTCCACAGCAGGGCCAAATCCCCGCCGTGAGCTCTCCCTGAATTGATATGCATGGGGGCTGCAGCCAGTGGACGCACCCCCCCTTTTTATGAGAGAGTGTGAGTGGGAGGAGTGAGACAGAGGGGTATTTTTGACAGCTTCTGGCCACGTGGCAGTCTCCTGTCCCAGCCTCCCCGTTAGCTAGGACCACGGGCTCAGGCCTCTGTGCCCAGACTGATTTAGGCTGGGCTGGGACCAAAGGGCCTCTCATGCGGCCTCAGCCGCCACACAGGGCGCCACCGTGGCAGAGCTCCAGTGGGACTTGAATGGAAAAAATGATTTTATGTTCATATGGAAGAAAATGTGAGAATTGCCAAGATCACTCTGAGGCAGCAGAGTGGGGAGGGAGGATTCCCCGTGAGTGATGAAACCATCATGTAAAGTCCCGTAGCCAGTGAGGACGGTCCCGCCGCGGGAGGGGAGAGGTCCATGGAGCGCGGGCGGACGGTGAGTGCAGAAACTGCCCTAGTGTGTCTAGGAATTCAATGGGTGATAGTGGTGGAGAGCAGCCACGGCTTTCCCCCTTTCTTTTCTCTTTGCTTCCTTGGACATGAATTGACTTCTCCCTGTGTGGTCAGAGAAAGGGGCCACGCAGAGCGAGCACCCCCCCACACTCTGCCAGGTGCCGTGTGCACGTGGTAAGACCTACTCAGCTCAGCAAGGAGCTCGCACTGACTTTATTGGCACCCCTGAAACTCCAGGACAGCACTGCGCCGTAGATGTCCTATTACCCCTCTTTCTAGGTGCTAAACACTGAGGCTCAGAGAGGAGAAGTCATTTGCCCAAGGTCACACAGCCGGCAGTGGTGGAGCTGGCACTTGAACGTACCTCCTCTCTTTGCAAAACGGCTCCTACCTCCCTTGTCACACGTCTGCAGAAATGCGAAGCACCACGCAGGCACCGACAGCTCACGGGCTGCTGAGGCCGGTCCCCCACCCCCATCCGCAGGGTGACAGGCGAGGAGCTGGATTCAGGCGTCGCCCCTGGCTGTGTCTGATGGGCAGGTTCCTTTGCCAGACGTCACTGACAACTCGTCCCCACACGTGGCTCCAGCTGCCCAGTGTGAGCCTGGGGCTGTCTGAGCGCAAGCTCTCCAGAGCCTGCAACTGGGCGAACAAGCGTGGCGGATTAAGAGCCGGGCAAACCAGACCTGCGGGGTCTGCATGGGCAGGTGAGAGCCGTGTCCTCTCCTGTCGTGCGCGTGAGATGTAGACAGCAGCATGGCGTGCGTGTGCATGTGTGTGTGGACGTGGCGTGTGGGAGTATATAAAGTTCCTATCTGAGTGTGGAAGTCTCTGGCCCCAGAACCAGCTGCAGACCACTGTGGACCTGAGTATGTGGCAAAATATTCCTTTAAGCGAGAGAACTTCAGCAGTGTCTTTTTACACCTCCGGCATGTAGCTTGGAGCTGAGTGAGCATTCCCAACCCCTCCCGGCCCCACAGCTGCAGCCTCTGGCTCCACGCACTCTCTCCCCAGCTCTGCCTCGAGTGTCAGGGAAGCTGCAGGAGCTCACTCCAGAAGGCATGTCCCTCCACACGGCTTTGCCAAGGGAGCAGGCTAAAGCGGTCCTCCTGAAATCCTGCCTCTCAGGAGAGCAGCACTGCCCTGGAGACCAGGCAGCACCCCACTCCTCAGTAGCCCACCCTCACCCCAGCTTAGAGAGGGACCCCCATCCCATGCTGGCAGAGCAGCCAAAACCCAGAGGCTGCGTTTGGCTTTGTTTGAACAGGAACCCTGGGATCCCCCAGGAGCCTGCACTGTCTCTGAGCAGCTGTCCCTCCACACTCCATGGGCTCAGATTTGGGACTGGGAGAGTCAGAGCAGCCATGGCTATTGGGAGCCTAGGTGGGGGCGGGCAGAGAGGGCACCAACCCCAGCCCAGGAAGCAAGCAGGGTTGGAAGGGCCACTGGTGTGTTGGGTGCAGCACCATGAAGCACCCATGTCCCTGTGCTGTGGGCCATAACAGGCTGGCATGGCCCTAGCACTGACGCTGTTCCAGAACACAGTGCCCTGGCAGCCCGCACGTGTCTACTCCCTGAAAGCCACACGCACCAGCGAGGCTGGCTGTACCAGCACAGTGCAGACCAACACGGTCCACTCGGTAGCTGCTCACCCAGGAGACCATGCAGAGCTTGGAAGGCTGCTAGTCCCAGCCGAGGTGTGCTGTGTGCGTGAAACCCACACTGGGGCCAGCTCGGTGGCACAGCGGCAACTCACGACTCAAACGATGCTGGATTCCCATGGAAGACCACGGGTTCAGCTCCCCGGTCATCCTGTACATGCCACACGTGTGCGCCCATGATCCTGGCTGGCTCAGAAAGTTGTGGGAGGTCTGTGGAATGAGACCCTGTTGATGACACTTATCTCTCTCTGTCTTTCATTCTAATAAAAGAAAGAAAGAAACTTCTTAAAAAGTACACCTGGGGGGGGGCAGAAGGTGGTGTGGTAGCGAAGGCACTGGACTCCCACGTGGTTGACTGTGGTTCAAGTTCTGGATCTGGTGGCTTGAAGCTCATGCTGGGTACACGTGCACGCATGCCCCAAATCCTGAGAAGTGAATGGAGAAGGGACTGCGGCGTGGCCATCTCCCCTCGGGAGGTGATTTCTAGTTTTCTGTCTTTGTCTCTCTCTCTCTCTCTGGCAAGCACATGTGCCCTATAACAACCATCTCTGGGGGGGGGAACAAAACCTGCACCCAGACTTCAAAGACAGTATAAATGTAAGAACATAATATTCTCAATGATTTTTAAACTGACTCCATGTTGAAATGATAATTGTTGACTATATTGGGGTAAGCAAAATTCATTCTCACGCTAAATTTCACCTGTTTCTTATGGTTTAGTGTGGCTACTGGAACAGATAAAATTCCATTCCTGGCTCCCCTGAAATCCTGCCAGACAGTACGGGCCTAGGAAGACCCCAGCATACCTAGAGACAGAAGAGGCGGGAGGGGAAAACATGGAGGGTTCTAATCCGGGCTCCTCTGCCTGTAAATGGTGCATCCCCAGACAATGACTTGGCCTTTCTAAGCCAGTGTCATCCCTTTACAAAGGGGCACCTCCGCACTGTCCCTTGGGGTGTTGAGAGGCTTGCAGATGAAATGGAGACTATACCAAGCCCCTGGCACTCCGAGGAAGATGGTTCCTATCATTCCAGTCATGGGGGCTGGGGAGTCTCAACTGCACAGGGAGTAGCAGCTGCAGACTGAGTCCAGGCCCAGCCCCCCGGGAGGCAGGAGGGGCTCAGCGAGTGTCCTGAGCTCAGAGCTGGGGCATCCTTTAAGCCCCGGATTTCGGTACCTGGAAGCTTTCCCAGCACCTGCAGAGCAGGGCGGATGAGCAGGGCGGAATGACTGCGAGGGAGAAGGAAAACCACTGAAAATGGTGAGACGGTTCGGGGCACGGGGCCTGTGGTGTGTCTTACAAAGCGGAGTCTGAGACAGAAGGGTTCCTGGATGCTGATGGCACTCACCCCAGCACATCCACGTAACTTCGTCTGTGGACCCTCCTGGTCCCCACACAGGCCCAAACGTCCAGGGTGTGGAGGTGGCGGTGAACAGTCTACTCGGTCCTTACCACCGAGTGTGGCTCGACTGTCGAGGTATTTTTGCATTAGCAGAGCAGAGTATGCTGCAGACTCAGGGCTCTGGGAGCCGCTGAGAGCCACACTCTGGAGTCCTGAACCTGACTCCTAGGAAGACCCAGGGCCCCGCACAGTAACCACCGGGTGCCCTGGAGATTCCTATACACACTCGATTTCAAAACTCGAGAATTCGGTATCTGAGCCCTCCAGCTCCGACATTCAGTCCGTCGGCCAACTCTCCTCCTCCTCCACTCTATGAAGGAAGGGGGGAAGGGAAACAGAATCGGGGAGAAGAAACTGGGGCCTCTCAAAACGTGAGTAATGGACATTCCAGGGGCTGTGATAAGATCGAGGCCCGCCCACCCTGAGGTCTCCAACCAGAGGCAAGTCCAAGCTTGAGCTTCATGTGGCTCTGCTAAACTTTAACGGGGGGGAGGGGGGGTAGAAGCCGGGGAAAGGAAGGGAGGGCCTGGCCCAAAGGAGAGCAAGGGAGGGGTCGTCTCTGCACCCCCAGGAATCTCCCTCGAGTCTGGGAGTGGAAAGAAGGGCCTGTGCTCTGAACCTGCCCAGGGCTGGGTTGGGGGTTGTCTAAGGGAAGGAGAGAGAGGGTCAGGATGCACACATAATTTCTTCCTTGGAGCAGTCACAGACTGGCATGGATAGCTGGAAGACTGGGGGAAATAGGTCACTGCTGTGTAATTAGACAAGCCGCTCACCCTCTCTCTGCTCAGGTTTCCTTTTTTCTTTTTTTTTTTTCCCTTCTGCTTTAGGGCACATGTGCTCACTGGAGAGAGACATAGAAGGAGAGAGAGAGGGAAAGTGAGAAAGCACCCCCCAGGGGGTATGGCCACACCATAATCCTTTCTCCTCCATTCTCACTCTGGATATTAGGCACACATGTACACATGTCTAGCGTGTTTTTTAAGCTGCCGGGTCCAAGACTTAAGCCACTCAGTCGGACATGTGAGATCCAGCCACCTTAACCATCACACCTCCATCTGGCCCTCAGACTTCCATCCTGAAGATCAGGAGGTCAGATTTGGCCTCTAAGTTTGCTTCCAGTCGGAGCCCCTCACTCATGCACAGAGCCATGGTTTAACAAGTGGAAGGCCTCGATGGTTGACTCTTGCTAAGGCTGCTCTAGTTACTCTCTAGAGAGGGTGGTGCTGGCCTTTGCACCCAAGAACGTGAGTCTCAGGCTCTGGAATGCACCTTTAGACGTGCTTCTCCCTCTCGAGGGGTCCACACGTGTTCTCCTCTCCACCCACGTCTCCTTTGTCAATCTGCAAAGTGGACCTTGGCCCTGGCCCACAGTGCCTCGTGAGAGTGGAAGCAGACCAGAAGCTCAGTCCCCACGGGGCCCTGTTTTAGTGGTCTCCAGGTCAGGCCTAGGTTTGACATTTGCCCACATTCGCCTTCTTTCCTTCTGCATGAGCCCTTCTCCAAATCCTCATGACTTCCCACTGCGCGCACGACCATGCGGCTCCTTCTCGCTCTTCTCTATTTCACGAGACAGATGCCTTCTCAACGGCAGCCCTAGGAAGCTCTCTTTGGCCTCACCTAGGTGGAGCTACAGACACCCCACCCGGAGGACCCACAGGGTCTTGTTCCTGCTCACGAGGGAGGAGACCTCACCCAGCTGCAACCCAGCTGGCCTTGCCTGCCCTTGCATACCTGAGCCCTCAAAACCAGGCCCCCACAATTTCCCACCACCTGCACCCTCACAGCCCAGGCTCTGATGTGCTGTGCCCACTTCCACCTCGCCCTTCTCCTTTTTCAATTGCCAGAGGTCACATGCAACTGCCAGAGAAAGACAGAGAGAGAGGAAGACAGCACCCCCCATGGGCATGGCCACATGGCAATCTTACTCCTTCATCTCTCCCGCCTGCTGGAATTTGGGGCACACATATGCCTGGGGGGTTATCAAGTCACCAAGGTTAGGACAAGAACCGTAGTCAGCCATGGGCCAACCAGCTCCTTTAACCACTGGTCTACAGGGCTGGCCCCAGCCTTGTCCTTCTTCTGATGTCCCCGCTCAGTGCAGCTGTCACCATCTATGCTGGCACATCACAGGTGTTTGAGATGTGAGTGAACGAACGAATAGAGCCAGAGTCTGCCTTGCTGTGTGCAGGGGAGGGGGGACGGGGAGGAGAACCACTGACCTTGCTGCAGGGGGGAGAGCAGGAGGCCTGGCCCAGCTGCTACGAGGACCGAACAGTGGCAGGCTGGCTTACAGGCTTGGCCCTGGAGAACAGAACTGGGAGTCAGGGGAGGCAGGCCTGTGTATGCTCTGCTTCTATTGCTGAGCCTCAGTTTCTTCATCTGAAAAGGGAGCAAGAGGGCCTGCCCTCCTGTGCTTGGGTAGGATAGTGTAGTGGTCAGTAGGCATTGGCACATAGCCAGAGGGGCAGAGGTGGCCCCAACATCTCTCGGCTCCCAGGCCTTGACTGCAGAGGGCTCAGCTTCTCACCTGCAGAATGGACATAAAAGCCCATGCACAGCCCCCTGTGATGAAGGGAGAGGACACAGGCTGGTGCTGGGCAGGTGTCAGGAGGCAGGTGGAGGAGCCACAGACCAGACTGCGAATACAGAGCTGCTTTGGGATTAGCAGGTGTTGTTCCAAGGTCCTTTTAGGAGTTATTAGACAGCAGAGCCAGGAGAGCACAGCCTGAGGGATTGGGGGCAGGGGGGCGGTGGGACCAGCCATCTGTCTTTCCAGCAGCCACCCTCTTTGTTTATTTATTTATCTATTCATTTATTTTAAGAGAGTTTTTTGTGTGTGTGAGCTCTCCAGAGGGATAGAGAGAGAGAAAGCGCGAAGTCGCCCCTCCCCAGGGGTGATGGCCACACCATAATCCCTTCTCCTCTGTTCTCTTCTTGAGATTTTGAGCATGCACGCAAAGCTGCTGGTTCCAGGATTCAAATTGTGGTCCGCTACGTAGAACACCATCTGTTGGTCCCACCACTCTTGGTTTAAATGTGTCCCCTCCACACACACACATGCACTGAGCTCGTGGCCTGCAAGCACACACCCCAGCGGGCCTCCTTAGCAGCTGTCTCTGGCCCCGGGCTAAGTGACTAAGTCCTGACACCTGGAAACCTTGGCTCTTCAATGAGTGAAAGCACCATGCCTGCTGGGCCCTTACTGCGTGCTGGCGGCCATGCTCAGCTCTCCCCTCCTACACCTCATTCGGTCCTCGCGTGTATGAGGAGGAGCTTTCACTGACCTCATTTTAGCAAGGAGGAAACGGAGGCACAGAGAGCCTTATCGCTTCCCACCGCATCCAAACCTCCAGCTACCACCAGGTCCCTCTGCAGGGCTGGCCAGACTGGCTCCAGGGGCGGTTCTGTGTCCGCACCGTGTGCCTGTCCTTGCCTTCCCAGCTGGGTCGGGGATCAGATCCAGGAGAAAAGGGCGATGGGGTCAAGCTGCAGTGGGGCGGAGAGAAGAGGACTTACCTGGACCCTGCCCAGAGAAGCATGGCAGAGCCAGAAGCCCATTCATCCCACTGGAAGAACTGATTTCCCAGGGCCTCAAGGGCCCAGGGCCTCTCACCTCCAGGCACAGGCTATGAGCATACAAACTGGTTCCCTGTGTGCAGATCAGGCCTAGGCTCAGTGGCAACTGCATGTCCACCCTAGTCCAGCTGGCTGGAGCTCTAAGGCTGGCTGGCCCCCTCTCTGGTCACCCACTGCCATGCCCAGTCCTGGGACCTGGAAGGCCCTCAGTTGCTTCAGATTATTCAGGTGAAATGGGAAGCAGGCAGGAGAGAGTCCTAGAGGTGTTTGGAGGATGAGATCCAGAGTCAGAACGGCCGAATGCGTAATTTTCCTCCTGTGCCTCAACTTCTGTGGGTCTCAGTTTCCTCATCTGTCAAATCAGGATCCTAGTGCAAACCTCACATGGTACTTGAAAAACACGCTGGGCACGTGTGCAACCGTGCCTAAAATCCCTAAAGGAGGGAGAGGTGGAGGAGAAGGGATTTTGGTGTGGTCGACCTCTATGGGAGGTGCTTGCTCACTTTCCTTCTCTCTGTTTCTCTGTCTCTCTCCCGCAAGCACACATGCTCTCTGGCAAATTTAAGAAAACAAAATCTTCATGTTCAATTTAAATATGGACTGTTACTAATGAAAGAAAAAATATGAAATTATAACTAATTTTATTGGTGTGATCCTTGTATGGGGAACACATTTTTTTTTAATTCCTCATTCTTTAGAGACACAATCTAAAGAAATTCAGGTAAAAACCTAGAATGTACTAGATTTTCCAGAGTTAAACTGCACACATATTCATGGAGCAGCAGGATAAATAAGAGCAGCAAAATGCTGATCATTGTCAAGGCTGGTGGTAGGTGTGTGGGGCTCACTTCCCAGTCCCCCAGCGTTTGTGAATATGGGGACATCACTAACACACATGGAGTTTGTGTGTTTGTACACAGAGCTTAGTGGGTTTTATTTATGTATTTCATCGCAGTTTTCTTACAACTCTCCATAATCGTGGAGACTCTTCTGGGCTTTACAAAGATACCCTGAGTACTCTCAGGCCAGTAGGCCTTCGTTTCTGACCCTTGCTCTGTCATAGGTCAAATAATTTGCCAAAGCCACCAGCAAATGGCAGAGTTGGGATTCGAGCCTACGTATTTTTACATTCTTCTCAGAGTGCTGGGACCTCCTTGATCCTTTGTCCTCAACACTTAGCACTGTGCTTGAAACTTAGTAGATGCTTTATGTTTGATGAATGAATAAACAAACGAAGATTTGGAAAGAAAGACTTCTTGCCCTTCTACCCTCTCTACCTGAAGTCGAGGTCTCCCTGGAAGCTCATGAGGCTGCGTGTTTATAAAACAATCAGTAGGAAATCTAAAAACCTTCCATATCCCTAGATTTGTAACTTGCCTGATGTTGAATCAGCCACTCTCTGGAAACCAACGTTGGCCCCCAGGTGGAAGGCCCAGGGCAGTGCTGGGGACACGGGCAGGGCCTCCAAATGCTCTGCCCCAGCGACTTCTGGGGTTGGAGGTAATAATAGATTTCTAAGAAGGTAGTCTGGGCAGGACGGTTAAGCCAGGCCCACCTGCAGGGCGTCCCTTCCAGGGACTGGCACACAAGTTCCTGGAGTATACTCTGGGAGGTGCTGAGAAAATAGGCGTTTTACTCGGGAACCAGCAGTTAGCATAATGGCTATGTCGCTAGGCTCCCACGTATTTGGACCGTGGTTTGCGTCCCGGACCCAGTGGCTTAATACTCCGGGCGCGTGTGCGTGCGTGCCCAAGATCCCGAGAGGAGAATGGAGAAGGGATTGCGGCGTGACCATCCCCACTGGGGGGCAATTTCTCGCTTTCTGTCTCTATGTCTCTGTCTGTCTGGCAAGCGCACGCGCCCTATAGCGAAAACCTCTCCCCCCAAAAAAAGAAAAGAAAAGAAAAAAAAAATAGCCGTCTTACTGAGTTGTATCAGAAATGGAAGAACAAAGTGGTGGGGTGGAGAGGTGGCCAAGGTGAGCCCCAGAGCCCCAGAACCTGAGCTAGGTCTGGTCTGCATTCCCTGACTCCCTCTGGGCCTCTCTTTACAATAAAACGGTGAACAAAAACTGCTTCCAGGCAGAAAGACCCTTTTCTAAAACTTGCCTGGGCCCAGCTGGGGCTGGTTCAGGCCATTCCTGCCTCAAGCCTGCCCCCTTGTGGAGCATCAAGGTGGCGCCTCCCAAGTGCAGCCTGGCCGAGACCTCTGACCGTCCCCACTGTTCAGTGAGCACTTGCCCAGGTGTGCCACGGGCACATCGGTGCAGGGCCCATGGGGCAGGAAAGGGAAATTCATCCCCAGAAGGCCCAGAGAAGGTTCCTCTCTGTTCTTCTGAGGACCCTTGACAACTCGGGCTCAAACCATCACAATCCAGCGCGGGCGGGCCCTTCTTTTTCGTCTGCCCACCAGGTGCACAGAGGGCTGGGCGTGCTTGATGGATAGATGAGGGGACGAACGGCGAAGAGGCAGAGTGCGGCATGGTGGGGTCACAGGCCATCTTCCATCTGGGAGGCCTTTCAGCAAGTTTCTTAAGCTCTGGCAGCCCCACCTTCCTCATCTGTGAAACGGGGGTGTGAGGGTCTATTGTAGTAACAGCTGCTCACTGGGGCTGGAGGAAGATGTCACCGCCCTTATTTCACAAATGAGGAAGCAGGTTCAGAGAGGTGAGCACAGCCCGGGTCCCAGGGTTGTGGTGGCAGGGGGTGGGGGAGCTGTCAGATGGTCCCCTCCCTGCAGCTGCTGCGCCCTCTGCTCCTCCTGTTCCCTGGTCACCAAAGAGCCATGCACACTCTTAGGAAGTAGAGTCCATTTCCCGCAGCAAGCAGGATGCTTCAGGACCCCCCGGGCAGTCCATCCCACCACGGCCAGCCTCCCACCCCCTGTTCCATGCCCGTTGCCAAGTATTTTTGTAAAAATAAAATAAAGCTCATGTGCAAAGTTCCTACGTCCAGGTCTATTTTCAGGGAGCTGGAAAGTCTCCATAAGTGTAGTTGCCGCTCACCCTTAAAGAGCACCCCGAGAATATGCAGGCAGTGTTTCCTCCGGGGCCTTCGTTGTCTTTTTCCCTTCCCAATTTTAATCAGCTTCAGTTTGTCCATGAAGTAGGATGGATGGCATCAATTCATAGCATCTGAGCTGCCCACTGATCTCCTTCTTGCCGCAGAGGAGTTAAGAATGCGACCTCCGAGAGTCTTACCATTGGAAAGGATTCCTTTTCTCCTTTCCCATTTTCAGTCATTTTTCACAAAGCATTAAGTGTGAAATGCGTGGTTTTTAGTGAACTGCAAAGACTGGCTGGCTGAGTGGAGTGTCAGCCTGAGGAATCACAGGGGCTGAAAGACACAGATGCAGGCAGCCAGGGTGTTGGTGGGTGACGTCAGAGGTTAACAATGATCAGACAGTGATTCCAGTTCCCATAGGAATCGCCAGACACTGCAGGTCAAACCACAGACACCCCAGCCTAGACTGAAGAAGAATCCATTTCCAGTTTTCATAAGCTGGGGGTTCTCAAACTGCTATATTTGGGACCACCTGGGAAAATCCCACTACTGGGCCGGATCGTGGTTAAGGTGATGAATCCTGCATGGTTCACTGCATGGTTCGAACCCTGGCCTGGGTGCCTTGACAAACATGCCAGGCATGTGTGGTGAATGCCCCAGATCCCTAAGGAGGGAGAAATGGAGTGTTCTAGTCTACTCAGCAAGAAGAGGACAGCCAGACACAGCCAAATTTATTGGAGTTTACTGATTAAGCCAGCAGCATATGGGGGAACTCCTCTCTCTCAAAACTCTGCAGCCCCCAAGTGCAAGATAAGGGGTGTTTATAAAGGCAAAAATCAAGAACAAAGAGCAGTCAGCTTGAAACGGTAGGGGTAGGGCTTTACAATGTAAAAGCAAAAGCTAATTACGGAAGCATAACAAGCAGGTTAATAATTCCTAAGGGTATGTTCCATCCCTACCTAAACACAATGGAATCTTAATGGTCCTCATGGCTCAGGGCAAGGGGTCAACTGATGATTGCGTCACTAAAATAGGGTAGGGAGTTTCAGGTTATTCAGCAAAGACAGGAAGAGTGTTGATCACTCCCTTCACTCTAGGCAGAAGGAGAAAGCAAGTTTTCAATATAGAGAGGAGTTCAAAATGAAGGTCTGCTTCAGGAGAAGGAATTGCAGCATGACCGTGCTCCATTGCGGGGGGTGGGGGCTTTCTCTCCTTTCTCTCTCTGTCTCTCTCCAAGAGAGTACACATGCCCTCTGGTAATTTTTCTTTTTTCTTAGAGAGAGATTTTTGTTATGGGGCACATGCACTCAGTGCAGAGATGGAGAGACAGAGAGACAGAAAGTGAATAATCATCCTCTAGGGGAGTTTGACCATGCTGCAATCCTTTCTCCTGCATTGTCCTCCCAGGACTTTGAGCACACACACACACACGCCTGGCATGAGTTTTAAGCCACCAGGTCCGGGATTCAATCACAGTAGACTACATGGGAGTCCAGCAATGTAAGCATTATGCCACCTACTGGTCCCTTTTAAAAAGTTTTAGAGTCCCACTGCTCAGTCTCCTCCCCAGATCACTGAAGTCAGGATCCCAGGACAGTGGCCCGGCACCCTTGTTCTCAAACCCAGCGGGTTTCCAACATGCAGTGAGGTTCAGGAACTACCATAGTAGATGACTGTGCTTGAGATCCACTGATGGGGCAGCTGGGGGGTGGTGTCACCTGGTGGGGAGCGGGGAGACATGGCGAGGAGGAGCCTGAGTGGCAGCTGTGACCAGAGTGAGCTCCAAGGCTCAGAGGCTGCTCTGGGCAGGACCAAGCAGTGCCCGAGCGAGCCCTGAGTATCCTGCACCAGGAGGCATCCGAGATGGAAGATGAGCCCACCTTCCTGCCTCCCCGTAAACAGTTGTATCTTCTGGAAGCACATCACAATCAACCTGGCCGAGAGCAGCTGCAGTTTGGAAGTGCCGTGACTGCTTTTCCTTTCTCTGCCTTCCCCAGACAACATTCTCCTTGCTTTATGAGACATTCTCCTTGCTTTATGAGATTTTCTGTTCTTTTATTTCTTCTTTCCTTCATTTCTGTGGTCAGAAAGAATGACGGAGGCCATGTATATCAGTGAGTCTGCAAAGCTCGGTTTATCCATCTGCAGAATCGGCACAGTTACCTAGCTCAGGTAGCTCAGAAGGGACAAGGACAGCAGCCAGGCTCTCTGGGGCAGGGGCAGGGCAGGCTCTGACATGTGCCTGTGGAAAGCAGGGACACACACCAACCCCCAAGGCAAACGAGAGCCTGGTAAGATCCTCAGGGTCCTGCGGACCCAGGAATCACTCTGGGGCTCGGGGAAGAGCCACAAGTCTCCAGAAGGGAAGCACCAGGAGGGAGACCCTGGAGGCATCTCTGCACAAAGGCACAGGCCTCCTCCTCCTCCTCTTCCTCCTCCTCCTCCTCTTCCTCCTCCTCTCCTGTTGCTGCAAAGCACTTCCTCTCGCTCTTCATATCACCCCACTCATCCCATTTGTGCCTTGTGGGTTTTGCCTGGATAGCTACTGTGAAACGAGAATGGATGTGGTGAAGATGAATATCACAAAGGTCGTATTCTTGTTGCCCAGGGGTGAGGGCCCAGATGACCAGGGGCCCTGGCTCCCTGCCCTCTGTCACCGCACATGACACCACCATCTGGGCAAGGGAGTCCCACGAGTGGCCAACATCGGGTGCTAGAAGCTGGGCCCATGTGGCTGGGTAGCCCCCAGAGCCATAGCTCTGACCTGAAGTCTCTTGACCCTGCCCTTAGGCCACAGTGGTGATTTGAGCCACAGACACACTCCCCCAGTGGCCCCAGAGCCACTGTCCGAAGCCACCCTGGCTGTAGCTGGTCCCCCATTGCACAGAGGTCAGACTGGCATGCCCTGTGCTGGTGTCCATGCAGTAGGAGTGGGAAGGGCTGGGGCCTTGGGTCCTGGATGACTTCCCAAGTAGAAGTGCCAGCAATAGGGGTCCCACTCTCTGCAGGATTGAGGGTAACAGGGTGAGGAAGGGTGCTCGTCTCTGGGCTCTGCCTGAGATAGCTGTCACCTCCCAGGGTAAAAAGGGGGTCGTTCCCTTATGAAACAACCCATGTGCCAGGGCAGACGTAGGTGGGCATATCCTGCCGGCTGGACATTGGTGGTGGCTGGTGTGTGTGTAAGGGATCAGCTGGTGGTGTGCTAGCTATGGCAGCTGGGTCCCACCCGGCCAACTGCATGGTTCGAATGTCAGACCCAGCAGGTTGAGAAACACACTGGGAATGTGTGTGTGAGTGCCCAGAATCTCGAAAGGAGGGAAAGGTAGAAGAAGAGAAAAGATTGCAGCATGACCATCCTCCATGGCAGGGTGCTTTCCCACTCTCTCTCTCTCTCTCTCTCTCTCTCTCTGCTGAGAACATGTACCCTCTAACAAAATTTTAAAAAAGAAAGAAAGAAAGAAAGAAAGAAAGAAAGAAAGAAAGAAAGACAGAAAGAAAGAAAGAAAGAAAAAGAAAGAAAGAAAGAAAGAAAGAAACAGACAGACCTGGTTCAACTTCATTACAGACACCAAAACCCTGGTGAGGCGCCTAAGGGGGACACCTAACCTGTTGTGGGCAAGGTGGGTGCACTTGGAGGGATACAGGGCCTTGGAGATCATGCTGGAATTAAGGCTCCAGGACTGATGGTAAGCCCCTAAGTGTTACTATCACCAGCCCCACAGCCCCAGAGCTGCCAGGGATCTTAGAAAGGCTATTTCCTGGAGCCAGCAGGTGGCATAGCGGTTAAGGCAATGGACTCCCACATGGTTGACCATGGTTTGAGTCTCAGAACTGGTGGCTTGAAAACCATGTGAGACACATGTGCATGCCTGCCCCAAAATATCCCTAGATGAGAATGGAGAAGGGATTGTGACATGGGCATCCCCCGTGGGGAGGGTAGATTCCTCACTTTTCTCACTTCTTTCCCTCTCTCTATCTCTCTCCAGCACACACACACACACACACACACACACACACACACTCTCTCTCTCTCTATGGCAAAAAGCTAAAAGTTAAAAGAAAAAAAAAAAGGAAGAAGGAAAGGAAGGCCATTTCCCTAGAAGCTGATGTCACCATAAATGCCACCTGCCTAGGAGCAGTCATGTTAAAGTTCACGTTGAGACAGGCAGGACTCTAGACAGGCTTTGGTGTGGGGCAAGAGAGGACTAAAGTTGACTTTCACAGGGAGACCCCAGGCTCTGCTCACAGGGCCTGGGATCAAGTCCGAGGACTCAGATGCTGCCATCATTTGCTGCCTGCCCGTGGGCAGATAGGTCTGTGGGAGAGCTGAGATGTCTCCAGCTCAACTCCCAGGGACCTTGGCAGGGTCGCGCCTGCCTGCACGTTCAGCAGTGCTCAGCAAGGTCCTCATCCACTAACCCGCCAAGGATGCTGGCATGGCTGGAGTGGAGAGAGGAAAAGACTTACAGGGATCATTGGGCCACCATCAGTTCAACTGGATGGTGACATCAACCTCTGGCCGCTCACTTCTGAAATGCAGTCCCGAGGAACGGGCATCTGGCACAGAGACACAGCCATGTCCCAGCATCCCAAAGGCCTCCTCTGAACATCCAGTCCATGTGCAATATTTGTCGTGCTCAAAGCCAGATGGGAGCATGTCCCCAGAGTCCACAAGGACACGTAGGGCTGTGGAAAGGAACAGCAGGTAGAAGAGTTAACAGCTCGAGAGCTTTGGACAAGGCAGACCTCAGTCCCGGCCCCGTGGGGCAGGGAGCAAGGTGGCCTTGCAGTCACTTAACCTCTCTGAACCTCCATTTCCTCACTGCTCCGGGTAAAATTAGTGGGCTACCACATGAGTTTCTGGGGAGGTTATGTGAGATGTCTCCGTACGTAATGAGCACTCGATACAGCAGCCGTGGTGAGCGCAAGGGCCCACATGTGCATCAGGGACAGTGGAGGCCCTGTGGTCCCTGCTGCAGGGGCCTGCTGTTTAGAACAGTAACTCTTCAGTCATCTACCAGCGAATGCTTGCTGACTTCTACCTGTGTCAGGCTTTGCGACTCAACACCCCTCCACGACAGCCAGTCCAAATGATGACCAGCTGCCCCTGGACTACCTCCACTGATGGTGTAATCAG
>NW_006159968.1:1652925-1685939 GCF_000334495.1 Tupaia belangeri chinensis | reverse complement strand
GTCGTGGGGGGGGGGGCTGCTGCCGTGGTCTCCGCCCACCTGCTCCCACCCACTCGGAAGGAGAGCAGAGGTGGGAACACCATTTCACAGAGGAGAAAACTGAGAGTTGGAAAGTGACTTTGTGGAGTCACAGACACAAAGGCTACCCTTGACACTGCATGCTATTTCTACAACAAATCTCTCGCTCTCCTAAGAGCTTCCAACAAGGCATTCCAGCAGACTCCAGCCCAAAGCAAGGCATTCAGGTCCCTCCTTGTCTGTGCTACCCACAGAACTCGCCGTCCTCCACTCCAACCTCTGCTGCCTCCCTCCTCTGCCCTGTGCCCTAGAGCAGGTCTCCCCTCCTCACTGTGCCCTGGGCACTAGCACAACGCCCAGCTCAGTGCCTTTGCACCTACCAGTCCCCACATGCTGGGTCCCATCCTCCTGGCTCGCTCTTCTATTCCTACTCCTCCTTCAAGGCCCCCTCCCACACCTCCTTCCTGAGAAGTCGGCTCAACCCCTCCTCCGAACTCCCATGGGTATGTCCATTCAAGTCCCACCTTCCCTGCATCCCTAGCACTGCGCACAGCACCAGGCACAAGTCAAAGCTAAGCAGAGGTGTGCTGGATGAGCAAATGAAAGGGGGAATGAATGCGTGGATGCGTGAGTGGACACGTCAGAGCACTCATCATACCGAGCTGTAACCCTTGTCTGCCTGTTGGCCTCACCAGGTGTGAGCCAGTGTGGGTGGGGACCCTGTCTCACACTCCTCGGCTTCCGTCTGGCCATACACAAAGCCTGGCACAGGACGTGTTCCACCTACATCCAGCGGTAGAATGGGTGTGAGAGTCAGTGTAGGAGTCCCCGGCTAGACTGTGGGTCCTGGCAGGCAGACCCCACGGGCAGCCATCTGCTTTCCTGTGTGCAAAGATGCGGGGTGCGGGAGCTGAGGGGGTTCAGGGGGATGGATGATTGTAAGGAGTCTGGACTTCCAGTGATCTGCACTCACATGCCCCAGTGTCCGTGCTGGGCAGGGCATCCAGGATTCAGAGGTCATGCCAGAGTCCTCTAGGACCCAGGCTCTGGCCCGGTCATATAGCTCTTGTGAGGGCCTTCTCCCAGGATGGAGTCTGGGAGGTTTCCTGCCACTAGGTGGTGCCAAGAGCAAAGGCTGGACTCTGAGGACACCCAGAGCCCTTCTCTCCACTGCCCCAAGGGTCCCCTCAGCACTCTCTGTCCACAGGAGCCTTATCTCTGTGACTGCCCCATCCAGCAGCATGCTTTGGGGCCTCAGGCAGGAGTTTGAAAAAGAAGAGTCTTCCTAGAGATCCTTAGGTGGGACAGAGATGGGATGGATGGGGACCTGTGGACTGCGCTACCTGCCAGGTTACAATGACTCCAGCCCAGCAGCCCAGTGTCCGACCCCAGCCCCATGCTGGCACTGAGGGGTAGGGTAGGGCACTCGATGACTGCAAGAGGGAGCTCTCTTTGAGTGTGTGCCAGGTGCCAGGCCCTCCCTGATCTTCTGCACACATGCACCCCTTATCCTCCCAGTAGTCCCAGAGGCGGGTGCTATTATGCCCAGCTGTCTGACTGGTTCAGCTCTCTATGTTCTTTTCTTTCTCTTTTTCTTTTTTCTTAATTATCAGAGGGCACGTGTGCACATCAGAGACAAAGAAAGAGAAGGAGCCCTCTGACAGAGTGTGGTCACACTGCCGTCCTTCCCGTCCATTCCTCCATTCTGTCAGGATCCTGGCCATGTGTGCCCTGTGTCTGGAGCAGATGTCAAGCTGCTGGATTTGAACCACGATGGGCCACGTGGGTCCTCATATTCTCTTCCTTATGCATAAATGTGATCAGAGGAGAGGTTCCAGGATGTGGTATCTTGAATTTCGAGTGACAACCAAACCATTTTATACAATATCTTCTATCTATCCATGCCCACTCAGCACTCACAGGGCCCGGCTGCGGCCACATGTGATGTTTTAGACACTCTGAGAGACGTACAGCCCAGATCCAGCCCTTCACTGTTCACAGCCTGGTGTGGGAGGCAGCATCTGTAACTGTGGTAAAGGGTGGCAAAGGGTGGCAAAGGCTGGGAAGGCTTCCTGGAAGAGAGGGCCTCTGTTTCCCTGCCAAGAGCATGTCCTGACAATGTAGGGACTTGTCAGAGAGAGCCTAAGGGTGCTCGTGAAGCTCTAAGACCTCTAGTGTCACAGCCTGACAAGAAAGAGCCTCTCCATGAAGTCAGGGAGAGAGGTGTGTGTGAGCGCATGTGTGTATATGTGTGTGTACACATGCATGCACAAATGTGGTTAGTTTTACCAGTTTGAAAATGTGGGACTTCTCTTGTGTCCTGTTGTGCTTTGATAAAGCACAAACAATGGCAGGCGAATCCATGCACCAGGACACCACTGACCGCAGGCGAACCCCACGCCTCCAGCCTGGACAACATTTCCTTGCCCTGATCCTCCCAGCTGAGCATGCCAGGGTACCCCTCACCTCAGCATTGCCTCTCTTGCTTTGGTGTTCAAGAGCTTCCCTGCCTCCTCTGGAGTGCCCAGCACTTGCCCAGCACTGAGTGCCCAATGTCATATCCCCTGATACCTGTCTCCCATAAACTGTGGGTTCCCCAAGCACAGAGAATTAAAAAAAAAAAAAAAAGAAAAGAAAAAGAAAAAACTTCACAAAAAAATGATCTTCAAATGCCTAAAACTTAAGAGACTATGAGTTAGATCAGAGTGAAAAAGAAAGCCCAGAGGAGGCAAACGTGTTAGAAATGATCCAGAAACTGATTAGTGTGTAAGCCTCAGTATGGTCTCAGTTTCCCTATCTGTGATGGGAGGAAAAATCTGCCTGGAGTTCTCAGCATCAGAACTGGTTATTCAAACAGTAAGAGGCATAATATAAATCCCATGGGGGAGGGCGCTCCTCTGGTTGGAGGGAGGGCACACCCTGCAGCCCAGTCAGCCTCTACCTTTGCCGCACAAGTCCCATTCTCACTGCGTCCCCCAGAACTTGAAAGTTCCGTTTGAGAGTCTTGAGCAGCATGTTCTGCATCCTAGTGGGAGCCTGGCTCGATGTCCCACACTATCCTCAGGAGATTCTCTTCCTCCCATAGGTCTAGGTTCCTCCAGGACAAAGAGCGATGGCTGAAATGCAATCATAGGAGCATCAGAAAAGGCAGGCAGGGGCTGGATCCCCACACATGGGCAACTGAAGCTTCTGTGCTCAGATACCAGGTCCCTTCATCTTCTTGTTCCCCATGGCAAGTAGCTCTTTGGACCCTGGTTCCCTTCCCAGCTGGCCCACCATTCCACGTACCACAGATTAAAGATGAATTTGTTGTGGCAGACGCTATAGCCTATTAGTTAAGAGAGCTGGATCCCACATGGCTGACTGTAGTTTGAATCCCAGCACAGTGACTTGAAAAACAAATACATTTGTGCCCAAATTCTAGCAGGCTGAAGAAATAAAGAAGAGATTGTGACATGACCATAACCCAATGGGGGTGTTTTCCCTCTCTTGTTTGTTCTCTGTCTCTCTTTCTCCAGCACATGTATCCTCTGGCAATTAAAAAAAGGAAAATAGAAAAAGAAAGAGAGAAAGATATATCCAAATATTACTGTCATAAATTTTGTCATTATGCTGGCAATCATCAGTATTTATTACACTATGCAAATATTGTTCACCATAGCATGAGATAGTATTCTTGTTTGAATTCCTTTCTTAGGATGCCTTTTGTTTTTTTCTAGAGTTTCTGATTGCATTTGCTTTTCTTTGCTTTTGGTCTTTATAATGTCCTTGGATTTGGAGGGAGGGTTGTTGTTACTTGCTCACTCTTCAGATGCTCTATTGTGGGTATTCTATCCTTTTTCCCCCATAGACCTCTTTTTTCTGGCCTTCTGATTCTATCTGGACTTGTATTATCTTAGTCTAACCTAACTAAAGAAGCAAGAAAGGAAGAAGGAAGGAAGAGAGAAAGAGAAAGAGAAGAGAGAGAGAGATGAAAGAGAAGAGAGAGGGATGGAGAGGAGAGGAGAGGAGAGGAGAGGAGAGGAGAGGAGAGGAGGGAAGGAAAGGAAAGGAAAGGAAAGGAAAGGAAAGGAAAGGAAAGGAAAGGAAAGGAAAGGAAAGGAAAGGAAAGGAAAGGAAAGGAAAGAAGGAAAGGAAAGGAAAGGAAAGGAAAGGAAAGGAAAGGAGGAAAGGAAAGGAAAGGAAAGGAAAGGAAAGAGGAAAGGGAAGGGAAGGGAAGGGAAGGGAAGGGAAGGGAAGGGAAGGGAAGGAAAGAGGAAAGAGGAAAGGGAAGGGAAGGGAAGGAAAGGAAAGGAAAGGAAGATGATTGGAGGGCACTTGGACTTTGAAATCCCTGCCTCAACATCCCTATTATCCTCTGCTATTCCCCCACAGGCCCTCTCTCCAGTTTCCACGACCATGGATGTCACCCCAGACCCATGGGAGGACACATTCTCACGTCCTCAATTCTGCAAGTGGCCATGCGAGTGCCCGCCGTCCCCACCCCGCTGCCCACTTGGGGTCAGCCTCATCACAGATGGCTGTGAATGCTGCAAGGTGTGTGCCCAACAGCTTGGGGACAACTGCACGGAGGCTGCCATCTGTGATCCCCATCGGGGCCTCTACTGTGACTACAGTGGGGACCGCCCGAGGTACGCAATAGGAGTGTGTGCACGTAAGTGAGACCGTCTGTACATTCCAATCAGCTCTCAGAACCCCCAACTCTGGCCCAACACCCCTCTCCCTTGGCACACACACAGCCCTTCACCTGGCCACACTTCTGTTGGGTAGGAGGTACCCCCAACTCTAGTGTATGATTAGAAGCCAGAGTCTGAGCTCTTCTTAAATAGAGAGCAATTCTTGCATTCCATGTGCCTTCAAAAGCTCTCTTGCTCTCTTCTCCATCCTGGAGGTACACTCATGGTGGTTCCTGAGGAAGAGGGAGCTTCTGGGAAGTAACTAATTCTGGTTTTATTCTCTTAGTGGCAGATTCCTTTGACAGATTCCCATGGTCTCCCAGAGACATTGTCAAGTTCCAGATATTCTGGTGATAATATAAATGAAAATAAGATGGTTTCTAAAAATCTAGTAGCCTTGGAAACCAGCAGTTAGCGTAATGGCTATGTCACTGGATTCCCACGTAGGCGACCGTTGTTCGCGTCCCGGACCCGGTGGCTTAGAACTCACGCCGGGCGCATGTGCGTGCGTGCCCAAGATCCTGAGAGGAGACTGGAGGAGAAGGGATTGCGGTGTGACCGTCCCCCCTGAGGGGTGATTTCTCACTTTCTGTCTCTCTGTCTCTCTCTGTCTGTCTGGTGAGCGCACGCGCCCTATAGAGAAAACCTCTCAAAAAAAAATCATAACACTTCCTTCTCTTCCTCTTCCTCTCTTTCCCCTCCTCTTCTAAAAAAAATTAATTAATTAAAAAAATAAAAAAAATAAAAATCTAGTAGTCTTGAAAGACTAACATCCACTAGTGTGAAACTTCCTAGAAGCCATGTTCCTTCAGATGCTACAGTTACTTTTAACTTTTAGCCATATCATTTAATAGTAACTATCATATAATCCATGTTTTCTGTAACATCTTAGTTGGCTTAATATATCAATTTTGAATCATCTATTAATATTCCTATACTATAGCTGTTGACTTAACTTCTCAATACCACTTGACATCTGGCCTATCACCCAAATATCACTGTCATAAACTTTGGTTAGACAATCTCCAGTATTTATAATATTATGACTATGTAAATACTGTTCACTGCAGCATGAGATAGTGTTCTTGTTTGAATTTCCTTTCTTAGGATGCCTTTTGTTTTTCCTGGAAATTCTAATTGCCTTTGCTTTTTCTTTGCTTTTGGTCTTTATAATGTCCTTGGATATGGAGGGAGGGTTGCTGTTGCTTATTCACTCTTCAGATACTCTATTGTGGGTATTCTATCCTCCCCCCCCCCCCCCCCGCGGATCTCTTTTCTCTGGCCTCCTGATTGTATCTGGACTTATATTACCTTAGTCTAACCTAACTAAGATCCAACTATGCCTTAACCTAACTACAACCCAACATGATGAGAAGAGGTAATTAAACAAAATTACGCAGCAGTCTGACTTTTGAAAAGTTCTACAAAGTCTCATGAATCTCAAAAACTCCTTCTGTAGGTGCTAATGACACATTTCTTGAAATCATAACTCCATACATAATCCATTACATTTTTATATGCAGCATTTGCCCACCCTCAGCTAACACATTATATTTCCTGAAGTATGTTGTTGATGAGGATTATGCACATAAATCCAAGTCAGACCATCCTATCTGAGACTTGTGGTTAATTTATGGCACTTTTTTTGTTTTATTAATAGTTTATGCTTCAATTTTCATACCAATCTATGTGCCTATGGCTTTCAATCCTTTCATCCTTCCAGTCTTTCTCCTTTTACTGAGAGTCATTATGAGTCTCACAGAACAGTGTGTTCAAAAAGAACCTAAGACATTGTCTGCACAGAATCATTTAGCTAAAAATGCTGTTCTTGAGCCTCGTCCCAGATTTGTTGAATCAAATTCTTAGGAAGTGAGTATGGGAGTCTATACCTTCAATAAAAACTGACTGCTAATAGACAAAGTCAGTCTCCACCTTCCCCTGTAACTTCTCCCAGGTAGGGAAACCTGGCCTGGCCTTCCTACATGAGAACCATCTCCAGTTATATGAGGCTATCTCATCATTTCTTTCTCCTCTAACAACAGTTCTTCAAGATTGTTAAAAAGATAATTCACTTTACTATGATCTTATTTATCTCTAAACTATATTATGTGCCAGGTATCACACCTTCATAGGCATCCTTTCCTCGATTCAGAGGTTGTGCAGGCCGAGAAACTGCCTTCCTTCCTCTGTCTCCACCAAAGGCCTGGAAAGCCACCTTCCCTTCACCCTCTTGGTATCTCAGGTCCTGCCTTACCTGCTAATACCCCCTTAGCTTCCCATCATCAGGAACCCCTGTGTATTTCCTTCTCATTTATTTGAGGAGGTGGGGGGAACTGAGGTCTGACAGAGAGTGCATGTTCTTGCCAGAGAGACCGGGAGAGAGAACCATGATAGGGCATGGTCACACTACAATCTTTTCTCCACTCCTCCACCGTGTTTGGATTTGGGGCATGCACCTGCACTTGGTATGCTCTTCAAGTCCCAGGGCTGGGATTCAGCTACGTGGGATCTGGTTCTCTTAACCAATAGACTATGGAACCATCTCCAAAGGAGATTTTTTTAAACAGGTGTTATATATTTCCCAAGCATTCCCTGGTCATATAAGTTTGCAAAAATTGAAATAAATAAAGATAAATAGGTGTTACAAAAGTTCTCAGAGACTTTAAATGTTCCTGTCCATTATCAAATTCCGAAAAGGAGCTGTCATAAGATGCCTTTTCTTTTCGAACTTATTTAAACAATGAACTCTTTTGTCCTAATGGATCCTTACCTACTCATTTTACTGCACACACACATACACACACATTGTGTGCATACGTGTGTACATTCATACAGACATATGCAACTCTCTAGTGCTCTACTGAACAATTTCCCTGAAATGCTACCATAGAGTCAGTCCGAGTTCATGAGACTCTACTGTAAGAAAGAAGAAAGGAGGCAGGATAATGATACACCAATAAAATGTGATGCTTTGTGAGGCTGACCCACATGGGAAGGTTGCTGGTTTTTGTCTGGAAACTTCCCTGAGGACACTGGGCATACACATGTCCCATTTATTTGGGGCTGGCTGAGACTGGGGGTGGGTTTAAGACCCTCTTAGGGGTGTTATCTCTCCATCTCTTTCATTCATGGAAGAAATAGATAAGCTCTTATAAATTTTTTTTTAAAAAGAAGACAGGATAAAGAGAAACCAGGGTCTAAAGACATTGACAGGAAGGCATCTGGGCTAGAGGGGAAAGAAAAAAGAGGATACCTCTAAGAAACAATCTTCAGAAAATGATGAACTCACCCAGAAGACTGTCCCAAGAACAGGTTAAATCTGCTTTTGGAGATTTGCATGCATCTGAGGCAGGACACGGCAGGTGATAAAAATGAGCAACCATAATTCTGGCACCTATCACTTCAGGGGAAGATGGCGGAGACTCTGGCAAACTCGTGAAAGTAAGCCTTCGCTATCAGAGGTCATCCTACTGGGCCTCAGCCTCTGTGGTCAGGCAGAAAAGTGAGCAAGGTCTTGTCCAGTCTTCTCAGTTTTCAAAAGAATCCAGAAATCCAGATTTGTGTACAATTTGTAAATGTTGGCAACACATTAAAAATCTTTCTAAAAACACCCTGTGGGCCAAACTAAATATCTCTGGGCAGAGCGAACTCTGAATTAGACTGTTTGGCTATTTTGGTTGTACAAACACTAGTCTACGTTCATGCATGTGGGTCAGGCCCGAGGGCACTGTGGTTTGGTGGAAGGAGCTTGATATTTACAGGAAGACATACTTGGTTTTTAAATCCTGGCTCTGCCACTTGCTAGCTACGTGATTGTGAGCATGTCACTGAAAAAGCTTGATAAAATCTACCTCACTTGGTTGTTGAGGAATGAATAAGGGATAGGGGAAAATGTGATTGGCTCTTGCTGTTTGTTTTATTGGCCTTGTTTTGACTTTCCTTTGCATAATTCCTCTCAGCCCTATCCATGGTCATTCTTGGGAGCAGGAGAGGCCTAGTTCCAGGCCCACTCTTCCCCAGTTGGAAGAGGGACTTATGCAGGGTCTTTGGAGCTAGAGAGCCTGAGTCTGAATCTCAGCATTATCACTAACTAGCACTATGACTTCATAACCTTCTGAGTTTCGTCATTGAGGAAAATGTGACAAAGAACGTCCAGCTCTCTGGTGGTTGGGGCCAGTTAAAGAGTAGGGCTTACCCGACTTTTAATTCATCCATCCCCACCTATCCATCCATTCACCCATTGATTCATTCACTCAGTAAACATAGGTGAGTAACTATATAAATCAGGGTTACAATAAAGCATGACCACTGTGTCTTGCAGCCGACAGTCCACTCAGGGTATGAGGGAGAATAGTGAAGGCCAAATGGCAGAGCAATGTGATTCAAATTCCTGAAAGTCCTTCAGGAAGAGGACAGTTAACCAGACCATGTTGGACTTGCAACCTGAGATTAGACAAGAAATACCAAAGGAAACAACTAGCTTCATTACCTCACTCATTACAAAGAAAGTGAGTGATGGACCAGCTGGTAGCATGGTGGTTGGGGTAGCTGGATTCCACAAGGCTGACTGTGGTTTGGGTCCCAGACCCAAGAGCTTGGGGAACTTGCTGGTGATGTGTGTGTGCGTGTGTGTGTGTGTGTGTGTGTGTGTGTATGGCTAAAAAATTCTGGAGGAATAGGTGGAGGAGAGAGAACTGCATAAAAAATCTGGAGTAATAGGTGGAGGAGAGAGAATTACAGCACAGCCATCCCCCACAAGGAGTGCTTTTCTCTCTCTTCCTCTTTCTGTTTCTGGCAAGTGTATATGCCCTCTAGCAAAAAATAAATAAATTTTAAAAAGTAAATGAGAAGGGACCCTTGAGTCCACCACACCTGACCTGATTTCCCTCTAGCCAGTGGTGGGCAGGCTGGTCAGAGCCAACAGTACACGCTGTTAGTGTCATTAACAGTAGAATTAGTATCATAATCCCCACCCAATGCTCCAGGAGACTAGCTCCTTCTAGATGCAGCCCTGGTTCTCAGCCTTGAGTGAAAAGTGAACTCACCTGGGGGAATTTGAAAACTATGGAGGTCAAACAAAGAAAACTGCTGAAACCCAGACCAATCCCATATTCTGGCGATGATGTGGGCATGGGACTTTTCAGAAGCTCCCCAAGAGGTTAAGTCATGCAGCTAAAGTTGAGAGCCACTGTGCTGAGGACTCCTCAGCCTTCAGGACTGGCTCCTCCCTCCTACATCTCCATACACAGGGGTGGAGCTGTGGGCTTCAGATCACTGCCACCTCCACCAACATACACACATATATGCATGCACACATATGCACGTGCACACATATTCACACTACGGGCACACAGGCACACACTCACATTGCTTCCTGGAGTGGGAGGGTATGGCCAGTGAGTCAGAGTGCAAAGCTCAGTGATTCATTGGTGCTTCCTCCCTTTTATTCCTTTCCTATTTCCCCAACTTCCTGGTGTCTGGTGGAGGAAATGGGCCTTACAAGGATACCCCCGAGGATTAAGTCCCAGCTCAGTCATGTACTCGCTTCCTGATTCTGAGCAAATGAGTAACTTAACCTCTCTGAGCTTTCCTGTCTGCCAGACAACGAAAATAAAGAAAGAAAGCTCTTCTCATGGAGTTGTTGGGAGAGCTGAATGAGCTGACGTGGCCAGTGTGCCTGGCACAGAGCAGATGGTCAGGGAATGTTAGTGCTTTTCCTGTTTGCACCTCTTCCATGGGTAACCACACCCCGGAAGAACAGTAACCACAGCAAGATCCACACAGACTGAGATTCTGCTTCCCTCTACAGTCATCTTCGACATGTGACTTTATCTCACGGAGACTCAGTTTTGCTCTGTGTAAAAATGAAGATTGCGACTACGAAAGTGTTTCCTCTAGAATGAGAGAAGTCATGCAATAAGCCTGACAGGGCAGAGCCAGTGGCCAAGCGCGGAGGCAGTGCCTGGAAAGCCTTCACTCCTGCTAGACATTAGAATTAGTATCATAACTAACCACCTCCAGACAAAGCCAGGGGCAGGAGAGACCTATTGGCAGACGGCAGGTTCCAGGCTCTGGGTGCCAGGGTACATTCTTCCTGCATTTCTAGAAGCTGTTCTCAAAGCTAGGCATGCTATGAAGGGTGACATCTGACCCAGCAGCCCCAGAGCTCTCCTTGAACTCGGGATTGTATAACTAACCCACCCGGCCATGTGCCTCATGTCATCTAAAGAACCCCGAACCCACGTACCCAAACCCTGTTCCTCTGAGGACAGAACATCTCTTTGTTTCCAGAGCTCCAGCCATGGATAGAGCCGGAAGCTATCCTTGTCCCCCTTCCTCTCCACCTCATATGCTCTATCACAACTCCTGAAAGCTTTCCCTCCAAATATATCCCTTCTCATGGCTCTGGATCTTGGCCTGAGTTACCAGGGTGGCCTCCTGACACTACCCTCGCTCCTCTTCAGTCTATATTCAACTCGACGTCATGAGGATTCTCATTCTGATGCTGCTTGAGCACCTGCTGTGTGCCTGACCTGATTTGGGGCTCCAACAGCTTGTATTGTCCTCTGAGCCCACGGGGAACCTTCTCTGACTTCATCTCCTTAGCCCCCTCCCCTCCTCTGTCTCCTTCTTCAAGCCAGACCCACTCCCACCTCAGACCTTTACACCTGTGGTAGGTCCCCTTCCTGCCTGGAAAGCTCCTCTCCCAACACCTGGGCGGACTCACTTCCTCACGTCTTTGAAGTCTTTGCCGAAATATCATCACCTCAGTGAGGCCTTCCCCAGCCCCTACCTTATTTAATTTTGCAGCTTTGGTTCAGCCCAGGTGTCACAAGCAGTAGAGTCCCTCTGTGAGATACTGGAGCCACATGGAGGCCTGGGTTCAGATCCTGGGTCTAACTGCACACACCAGTCATGTTCACATGCACCTGTGATCCTGGCTGGCTATGGGGCTGAGGAAGGGTCACTACAACAAAGCCCTGTTTGGGGCGCCTTTTCTCTCTCACGAATGAAAAGAAATATCTTGCAACTGCCCACCACTCCCAATTCCCTCTTTCTGTTCCACTTTTCTTCTACACAGTTGTCACCATCAACTGTCACCATTGACATTCCATTCGAACTATAGTCTTTCCTCTGTCACACCCACAACAAGGTAAGGTCTTCGAGGACATGACTTGTCTGTTTTGTTCATTATTGAATCCTCAGCACCCAGGAGGGTCCATAAACAGGCACCAGAAGAATGGAACGTGTGTTTCTAAGGGTGCTGAATGTTTTCCAAGTCTGCCTTCTGTAGAGCCATGAGCCCTTGTGGCAGGCATTTATCGGTAGCAGGCTTATGTCAGGTGGGGAGTGTAGAGAATAAGCCCCTTAGGACCCTGCCCTCAGCATCCTGCATCCTTCCACTCAGAGGCTGGCACTGGGGTCACTCAGTGGGGGCGGTGTAGCTATGAAGAACCTCCTGCACACTCACACTGAAGTCCCACTCCACTCCTTATTGCCCAACTGTGTAAGTCCTTTCACCCCTCCCTGGCTTTGCCCTGGCATCCCCCCCCCATGTTGGGAGAGATTTCCTGAGATAGGGGTCTGGTTGAGCAATGGGAAGTTTCCATAGCAGCAGCCCTGCCCAGCTATGGGTATTGTGCCCATCAGGCCTAACTTCATGTCTGCCTGTGTTTGCAGAGGTGGTCGGCGTGGGCTGCGTTCTGGATGGGGTACGCTATGAAAATGGGCAGTCCTTCCAGCCTAACTGCAAGTACAACTGCACATGTGTCGACGGTGCAGTGGGCTGCACACCACTGTGCCTCCATGAGCGTCCCCCACGTCTCTGGTGCCGCCACCCCCGGCGGGCAAGCGTGCCTGGCCACTGCTGCAAGCAGTGGGTGTGTGACGATGACGTCAAGAAGCCACACAAGACTGCACCACGTGACATGGATGCTTTCGGTGGGTTCAAGGACCTGGGCGGGCCAGTGGCAGGGCCTTACAGGAGGGCTGCATATTCTACAGGGGGCTACAGACCTTCCAGGGACTCTGGGTACCTATGGACTACTTGAGCCCTCTTGTCCCATTCTCCAGCCTACAACTTAAAAGCTGTGTGACCTTAGGAAAGTCACATCTCCTCTGGGACCCTATTTTCCAGCCTGCAAAATAGAAATATCACAAGGTACTGCCTGCCTTGTGAGACCCTGAGAGCATAGAATGAGGAAGTGTTTATAAAGAATAAAGTCATATGTATGCAGCCCATTACTACCCCACTGAAGATATTAGAGAGTGGGTATGAGTACCTGGGTTGGGATGGCATGAGGTGCAAGGACAAGAGAAGGAAGAGACAGAGCTACTAGAGGCTTCATGATGACTTGAGGCTTCCCCTTTATTATGCAGGAGGGGTGGATAGGTAAGACCTCAGACAGATAAGCCAGATAAGAGGAAGCCTTGGAAACGGATCATGGGAACAAGTCTGTTTCACCACTGACTCCTGAAGCCTAGCCCAGTGCCAGACAGTACCCACTTAATATTTGTTATATTGGTACATGGATGGATGAATAGATGTGTGAATCAATGAGTGGAGGGTGGCTGGCTGGATGGGTAGATATATAGATGAATGAGTGGAGAGTGGTTGGATGGATAGATATATGGATGGATGAATGAATGGAGCGTGGATGGAAAGATGGAGAGTGGATGGACGATGAATGGAGGGTGGATGGATGGATGGATGGAGGGTGGATAGATGGAGGGTGGGTGGGTGGATGGATGGTAGGTGGGTGGATGGATGGAGGGTGGATGAATGGATGGATAAATAGATAAATGGATAAATGAAAAGATGATGGATGGGTGAATGAATGGATGGATGATGGACGAATAGATGAGTGGATGGATGGTTGATGGCTGGATGGATAAATGGGTGGATGATGGCTGGATGAACTGATATGCTAATGAAGGCCTGAACTGCTATAGTGGGAGCAGAGCTGGTAAGGAAGGGACAGATGCTGGAGGCATTGCTCGAGTGAGACCAAAGGTCTTGGTGTCAACCCAGTGTATAGCATGAAGGACAGGAGTGGAAGATGACTCCCTGGCTCATCATTACCTAGACTAGAATACAAGAGAAGAACCATGTTTGGGTGAAGGAAAGCCACTTCATCTGAGATAGGTTGAACTTGAGTCAGGATACCCTGCCCATGGGACCATAGTGTAAAAACTCCAGCAGGGGCAGCACTAGAGAGGATGATGGAGCAGGAGCAGGAGAGCACTCCAAAAGCTATCTGCTTGGAGTTACTGAAAGCCAAGAGTGGGATGGCCGTGGGGTAAGCAGTCCTGGGGCAGAGGTCTGGGGAAGCTGACATTCAAGGGGTGGGTGCTAGAAGAAGAGGCCAAGGAGAGGCAGAAAGGAGAGTCAGGGATGTGAGAGGAAAACGGGAGCTCCTCATGCCCAGAAGACAGTGAAGGAGGACCTCTCTAGAGAGCCTTTACCAGGCGAGTGGACATGAGGGAGCAGAAAATGGCAATAGAGTCAGGGAGTCCCAAGGGTGTTGGTGAATGCTTTAAACTGTAAGTGCATGGGTTTGCTCAGGGGCTGTGTGGATGAGGACTTCTCCTCTCACCACAGCCACTTCAACGAGTCAGGTGATTATTTTTTCCTATAGGGCATGTACACTCACTGGAGAGAGGGAAAGGAAGAAATCACTCCCCAGGGAATGGCCACACCGCAGTCCTATCTTCTTCATTCTCTTGAGATTTTAGGACACACTCGCACACACATACCCAGTACGCTTTTCAAGCCACTGGGTCTGGGGCTTGAACTGCAAGGTTGGCCAGGTGGGATCCAGCACCTTACCCACCATGCTACTGACTGGCTCATTCTTTGAGGTGGGCTGTCCTGTTCAGCAGCAACCCTGACTGCCACCTCCTAGATGCCAGTAGCATCTCCCACCACAAATTGTGACAACCAAAAACACCTTTAGACATTGCCAAATGTGCCCCAGGGGACAAAACTGCTCCAGTGAAGAAGCAGTCCTGCGATAGTGTGGGAGGCGGCAGGGAAAACTTGGTCCCCAGCAGGCCCAGGACAACAAGGAAGCTGTCTCATCACAGCCCCCCATCAGCAGGGCCACAGCAGGGTCATGTGGGGGAGGGGAGGCAAGAGCCTCTGCCCATTGTGTGTGGCCCAGTGACCTCGTGGTGACTGAGCAAAGGCAGAGCCCCGCCAAGCCTGGTGACCCAGAAATGAAAGCCCTTTATCCTCCTAGGCAAATCTCTCCCTCCCCAGACACACAGCAACAGCTTGCTGCCCAGCCCTGCCTGCCCTCTGTCCTTGGACACCTCCCTTTCTTTCTGGTCTCTCAGATCTCTCTCTCACCCATTAGTTCCTGCATTCCTTTATCCACACTCTCTCCATACCTGTTAGCTCCGAGGGGCTGAGTACAGAGCTGCCCTCCCCTCTTTCTCCACTGGTTTCTAGATTTCTCCCCTGTATCACTTTTCACTTCTCTCCCCCCCCCCTTCGTATTTTCTCTCCTCTAGTTCCAATTTTGTCTCTCCATTTCTCTTTCTCCCTCTTTTCTCTGCCTTTCCACCTGTCTTCTCAGCCCTGTCCCCTCTGCCTCTTCAGCTTCCGTGCACACGCACCCGCTGAGACTGGCCTCTTCTTTCTTGTGTCCCTTGTTTTGTCTTCCCACAAATAGCACTCTATCTTACTTGCTACCTCCGTCTCCAGCTCAGCTCCATCTTTCAGACAGATTTTGCTCCCCGCACCATGTTCTAGATGTCAGGGATACACATATGAACAAAATCATGCAAGGGTCCCTGGTCAGTGCGGTCAACAATCAGGCACCTACACACTCTCCCGGGACCAAGGGCTGACGAAGAGGCAGGACCATCCAGTCTTTTCTGACCACAGCCCTGGGAGGGAGATGCTGTTGTCAGCCTCATTCGTGGGGGGTGGAGTGTAGGCACAGGGCCTAGCTAATCGGGGATGGGGGGGAGAGTTATACAGCCAGTAAGTAACAATGCCATGAGCTGAACTCAGGTCATTTGTCTCTGAAGCCCCTGTGTCCCCTTAATCACTACGCCCTTAGCTTTACCAAGATGGAATCTTCAGCACTAGGATGTAGGTGCTCACCATTGAATTTCCCCCAAATAAGCTTAATCTCTGCAGGGGCAGGAAGAGTGTCTTCCTAACCTTTCATTCCTAGCACTTAGCAGGGTACTTAAATATATATTCACTCCAATTTGAGACACTTTCACTGTCTACCAGCTTCACAAGGCAGACATGGTCGTTCTAATGAGGAGACAGGCCCAGAGTGAGTTACCTAAGATCACACAGCTTGTAGATGGTAAAGCAGGATTTGAACTCAGGCTCACCTGTCTCAAAGGGTAGTTTCCCTTCCATGTGTCTATCTTAGAACATGTCCTCCTGCCCCTGGGTCCCTGTATGGGTTAGAAGTCAACCTGCTCTCTCTTGCTCCCCTTGGGTTTTGGGGATCCCAATCTTAGTGTGATGGGTGAAGATTGGGGACTGGGGGAGGCTGGAGAGTCACAGAGAATCTGGTCCCCATGCTCAGCGGCCGCGGGCCAGGTGGAGCCATGGCACCAGAACTGCATTGCCTACATGAGCCCCTGGAGCCCCTGCTCCACCACCTGTGGCCTGGGGGTCTCCACCCGGATCTCCACCATCAACGCCCGCTGCTGGCCTGAGCAGGAGAGCCGTCTCTGCAACTTGCGGCCGTGTGACGTGGACCTCCGCCTTCACATCAAGGTGAGTTCAGAGCAGGGGTAGCTGCCTTGGACTGGATAAGTGGGCAGACCTGATGCTGAACCTGGCTCCTGAGCATCCTCCTGGGGACCGTGTGTGAAATGGGAATAATTAAACTCATCTGGTAGGGCTGGTGTACTAGTTAGCTGAGATATGGTGACAGGACTGGTGCGTTGTGAGTTCCACTCAATGGAAACTTTTGGGGCTACCATATTATTAGAACAGCTGACATTTAAGGGGTGGGTGCTAGAAGAAGAGAGGTCACCCAGAGCAGACTCAGGGATCTTAGAGAGTTCCTCTACTGTAACAATTCTGAGGGACCCTCGCCGACTTCTTCCCTCCCTTCTCTCCCATGCCAGCCCATTCCCACCTACACTGGAGCATGCAACAGCCACACAAAGCGCCACGACATGCACTAAACAGGCTCAGGACGCTTAGAGCCAATGCCTGTCTGCCGTCACTGTCACTGGACGCAGCAGTGGCCAATCTCCTCTCATCTCTTAACCCCCTCCCCTCATTGTTAAAATATTAAAGCTGACATCTAACTTTCCTCACAGTCCTGAGAGTCTAAGATAATTAAAATGAGGCATCAGGGTTGAGTTGGGATGCAGACTGATCCCAGCCCTTGGAATTAGAAATGCACCTAATTCGCCTGCCTTGAGGCCTCCTTGCTCATGCTCTAGGGCTGGTCTATCTGGTATCCCTTCAACACAAAATAAAACAAAACTCCATGCTGATTCTACTTTTGGATCCCGGATGCTTCCTCAGTGACACTGCGGAGTGGATGGCTCAGAGGACAAGACAGCCCAGCTGCCCACAGTTCTCTGCAGTCGTTCACACTGCACCTGTCTCTTGGAGAGCCTCTATAGCCATCTCTGAGTTTGTCAGCCAGATCCATCTTTCCTCTTCCTGCTTCCCCTCTTCTTGCCTTACTTTCTTCTCTATTTTCTCCCTGAATAGAAAAGACACTGCAGCAGGGGGAGAAGCAAAGGCTCTGAGCTAACTGACTCCTGATTCCCACCATCCCCACCGTGCTGTGCCCTAAGAGGTTCCCCGAGCTGCATAAACTTGGTGCCCACGTAACCTGAATCTGCTCTACCCTAGCTCTGGCATGGTGTTAGTACACCATAGACCCTGAGGACATTAGTCCAATGAGTTTAGTAAGAGTCTACTATTTGCCAGCCTCAAAATTATACCAGAGACACAGAAAAAGAGCCCCAAGTTTCAGGTGGCCCAAAGTACAGTGGAAGGATAGAGCTACCTTTAAGTAACATAAACCCTGCTAAATGTATTGCACAGTAGCAGTGTGTGTGAGAGGCTGTGGAAGGCAGAGGAGAGGAGGCATATCCCTGATCATAAAGTCCCCATGCCAGCTCTGCTACTCACTAGCTGGGGAAGCTAGGTTGGCTGAAGAAACTATAAAGGTTTCCTATGTTAGTGAAACTGACTCATGACTGGGCATTGTCAAGGCTGAAATGCAGGAGAGAAGAGGAACTGAAAGCTGAGAGATTCCACCCAAGCATGGCAATCCTCTTCGAGTCCTCAGCTACCTCTGTGTAAGACATTGAGAATCTCCCTGTATCTGCTAATATCCTTCCTTGCTGGAAGATGCTGTGATTCTGAAAGTAGGTGAAGCACACACTGAGAAGGGGACAACAGGGGACTGGGAGGGGAGAAGGTGGTCCATTCTCTGCACACCCCAGCTAAAAGTTTCTTTGCTTTCCTGTCCTTTCCTGCAGGCAGGTAAGAAGTGTCTGGCTGTGTACCAGCCAGAGGCACCCATGAACTTCACCCTTGCGGGCTGCAGCAGCACACGCTCCTACAGACCCAAGTACTGCGGGATCTGCACCGACGACAGGTGCTGCGTCCCCTACAAGTCCAAGACCATCGATGTCTCCTTCCAGTGTCCAGAGGGGCCTGGCTTCTCCCGCCAGGTCCAGTGGATTAACGCTTGCTTCTGCAACCTGAGCTGCAGGAATCCCAACGACATCTTTGTTGACTTGGAATCCTACCCTGACTTTTCAGAAATTGCCAATTAGGCAGAAGCAAATCAAGGATTGATTTGGGGCCTGGCCTAAAGCTTGTAAAGCAGTCAACCTTCTAGGCCAAGTACTTTCACAACTGAGCCTTCTTTTATCCACTTCCTCCTTACTTCTCATGACCTTGGACTAGACCCTTGACCTCCTTCTCTGTCTCCAACTACCCAGATGACCCATGCTGATGGTGCTGCTCAGGCTAAGGCATCCACTCCAAAGAAAATGCCTGTCTCTGACTGTCTAGACCAGACTGAAGCCTGATTCAGCCTGTCCAAATCACTGGAAGTCCTGCTGGATCTTTCCCAAGTTCCAAAGAATAAAATCAGCCAGATACCCCATACCACTAATTCCTTGTATAGGTGCCAAACAAGAAGTCTGAATAGACTTCTTGGGTCTCTGTTCAGAAGAATAGATGAGATTATTCGGACCTGCCATGTGGGACTTTCCTGGGCAGTTCTGACCACAGCATACCCAAAGAAGCTCTGATCCCAAAGATGTGTGCACCCCAAGGTCATCATACATTTGCCAAGTGAGGTGAATGATTATTTGGGTTTGGAATGGAAACTTTTAATGGAAAGTTGTATTCACTAACCTAGGCATTTTTTAGGTTAAGTTTATCTTTACTCCTGTACTGTGAACAGTCCACATTGGGTTCAACTCAGTCTAAAGCAATTTGATAAATTGCATTCTTGTTTGTAAGAAAAGTGCCCAGTTAATATCAGGGTCAGGATAAGGTAAACAACCTCAAAGGAGCAATGAACACTAGCCCCAGATCTGCAGCCGTCTGACAGGCCTTTGGGCTGTTGGCAGGCTCTTCCATGCATCCTGAGGCTCTCCTTGCATGGGACTCATGGGAATAGGTGGAGCCTCTGGACTGGCCTCTCTGACCCTTGAGAGTGGTACCCTGGGACATTCTTCTCTCTTAAGGAGGCTTGAGAGACTCAGCTGAAGACCAGGTGAGGTGGCCTGAAATAACTAATTAAGGAGGCTTGAGAGACTCAGCTGAAGACCTGCCGAGGTGGCCTGAAATAACTACGACAGATCTAGGTTGGGTGTGGGTTAAACCAGGAAGCGTCTACTCTGCATCAGCCTGGGGTGGCCTCTAGAGCTGGAGGCTACAGGACCCAGGGACCAGGACACATTTATTTCTGCCAAAATTACCCATTTCATAGCTTTGGGATCTGAGGACCAAAATGATGATGAAGACAGAGGCTTATTAGCTTAGAAATAGGAATGAAAAGTCAAAAAGGAGTTGAAGCTAAAAGAAAGAGAAACTTTTTATTGATGGAAATGAGGCTATTATTTATTAGTAAAATGTACCATTTACTGTTAAACTCCTTTACTTAGTACCTTCTATGTTATGTTGTTCTCGGTGCTTTACATATGCAAGCTCACTGAACCTGTATGACAATGTGGAGAAATTCCCATTATTTTTTCTGTTAATACGAATGTGAAACTAGAGATCAGAGAAGTGAGGATATTTGACCAAAGTCATCCAGCTGGTAAAAGAGAGGGGTGGGATTCAAGCCCAAGTTGGTCTGACTTCAGAACCCATAGTCTTTCCCCTTCTTTTAGAGCTTCCAAGCATGTAGGAATAGAACATGCTGGAATAAGCAACATCTGACTGTCACTCTTTGTTCTTACCATTGCTTTCCTAGCTCCTTTTCTGGGAAGAGAGAGTGGCTGATTTTCTGATCATTTAGGTACCGAGGCATCCAAAATAATATCGAATCCGTCATCCCTTGTAGATCAGCTTCTCCAAGTCAAAACCAGTCTCATCACACGTTTAAAAGATGTTTCTGTTTATCTAATGCTGCGTATCGAATTGTGTGGTAATTCATGAAGGAATTATATGCAGCGTGGGGGGAGGGTCTCTAAATAGGAAAAGGGACAGGGAATAAATCTTCCTTACTGTGACCTCCCAAAAGGCACTTATGCCTCACACTGTGACTCAGTGTGTACTCGATGGACAAAGGGCATCCTGCATGTGCTCCTACTTTTATTTAGAAACTCTCTTCTTCCAAAGTTATGTGAAAATCTAGTTTTATCAGCCAAAAATTTACATTCAATGTCATAAGAAAAGGGACATTGAAAAATATAAAGAAATATATATATGCATATGCTATGTAAGAATTCCTGTGTAAGGAGAAATTGTGTCATGTATTTTCTCTACTATAAATCCAGGTGGATCATGCTGGGTTGTCTTTCTTTTTTTTCAATTGCCAGGTGGCATGTGTACTTGCCAGAGACAATCAAAGAGTCAGAGAGAGGGAGAAAAACACTTCCCAAGGAACCCTCCAAGGGAGTGTGGTATTGCTGCAATTCCTTGTCCTCTGTTTGTCCATTCTTTTGGAATTTGGAGCACACATGCACGTGTGCCCAGTGCATTTTCCAAGCCTCTAGGACAGATTTGAACCATGGTTGGTCATGTAGGATGTGGTTGCCTTATGCACTAGGTGCTAGCCCATGTTGGAGTCTCTTAGAATGGAAACATAAGCCATCTATAAACCACAAGGCTAGAGAACAACTAACCCCATTTGAAATTCAGTGAAAACACACGAGCTGCGTCTCACTGAAGTTGACCCCAGTTTGGAAAACCGAACACAGTATCAAGACCACAGGAAGCTAGGTTGGAGGAACTGGGTATGAGCCTAGCATGGGTGGACTCGGGTGGCTGGAATGATCTACTTACTGCTACTTTGAGAAATAAACCTGCCCTCTGCAGAGACCAGTAAGAAAGTCTGGGTCCAAGTTGTGGGGAAGGAGATTTGGGCCCAATGGCAATGAAGAATGAGTCAGAATGTCCTGAGATAGTGTGACTTGCATTAACAAAAATTAGGAATAATAATCATAATGCAAAAAAATGCCCATTTATTGAATTCTTACTTGGGGCCAAGCACTGTGCTAAGCTTTTCATTATGTTCTTACTAGGTTGTCAAGAAAGTCATGATGTATTTTTCTGTTTTTCAATCCAAAAATGCATCATGACTTACCGAGTGACCCAATAATTATACCAGCAATTTTGCATACATATTTATTCTCCACTTTATAAATGGAAAATCTGAGACTCAGAGTCTGAGAAGTAACCAAAAACAGAGTTGGAGCCCAAACCCTAGATTATTCTACGTTACCATGCCCTCGAGGAAGCATATAGTGACTCTTACTGGCGAATCACATTGGCAGGGGTTCAAATGGACCCAGCAGATGGCCTCTCTGGCTCTTTTTAAAAGATTTTTGTCATAGGGTATACGTGCTCACTGGAAAGAGACAGAGAAAAAGGGAAACTTAGAAATCACCCACCACCACCACCACCATCCCCCCTCCCGGGGGAATGGCCATGATGCCATCCCTTCTCCCTTCTCTCCTCTTGGGACTTTGGGCATGTATGCATATGTGCCTGGCATGATTTTCTAGCCTATGGGTCCAAAACTAGAACCACACAGTGAGCCATGTGGAATCCAACGCCCCAATCAGCACACCACCTGCTGGCCCCATCCTCTCTGGCTCTTCCTAACTTGATCTGAGGTGGAGAAGAGGTACACTAAGCATTAATTAACCTTTGATGAAGAAATTCGCATTAGTACTGAAAGAGTGGGTGCTTTTGTGTGCTTCAGTGTGGGAGAAGGAGAGAGACCTGAATTCATCACACTAGTTCCTGCTAAACCATTGGGTGAGGCCTGAGCACATGCTGGGTTTTGAGCTAGGAGCTTTGCTGCCGTATCTCATTTAGTCCAAACCGCCCACCTAAGAGACATGGCACTGTCGTGATGCCCTAGGTTAGAGATGAGGCAGCCGAGCGCGATGGAGATTAAGGCATTCGCTCAAGGTCTTAGCAGCCAGTGAAATACAGAGCAGGATCACTCAACCAGGAGAGCTTGATCTCTGAGCCTTCTCGCGTGACACTAAGCCTGCTTATCCTGCCCCAAGTCCAAAGGGAGGACTTCACAAGAGGTGCTTTCCTGACAATAGCTGCAACTTTGACTTGGAAAGTGATTGATTCAGAAAGTGATCAAAGATCTCGCTATGATCTGTAATCTCACTTGCCTTGTACTGTCCAGCCACAGGGATTGTGGGGACATTATCTGGCCCCTAACGGTGAATAATGTCACTGCTTTTTAAACACTAATTCTGCTGCAAAGTCACCGCAGTGATGACCCTGCAGAGCTGGGAACCGTGACTGGTCAACTGTCAATTGTCAACTGTATTTTTCACGTACATATTGCTTTTGTATAAATAGACACGTGTATACCTATTTTCAAGCTGTGATTTAACACTTAAATATTCTTACTGCCACTAAAAATACAAATGAAGAAATGTCTTAAAATTTCCCGTTGGAGTAAAAACGATGCTTTGACAATCGGACATGTTTTACAACATTCCTCCTTATTCTCATGGTTTGTATAGTGTGGAATGTGTTTATTCAGTTGAAAGGTTTTCATTGCTCAAAATCTCTGTTTACAACTTTTCTCCTTAAAGTAATAAATCATTAGCTAAGTAACTCACAGGACTCGGTGGGTTTTCATGTTCAGTTACGAGGTGATGATAGGGCATTGAGCATAGCCAATCAATGTGTAGATGGTGAAAATTAGGTCCTAGGTACATAGAAATTAAAGCTAGCTTAAAAGTTTGGAGATGGGCTTAGAAATATGAATTCTGGAATTTGGAGAAGACCAGAGCTGCCAATATATCCAGGCTGAAAAGTCACTTTGTGTAAATACAAAATGGAATTTTTAGTGTATATTCGGTTGTTCTCTCACCTATTTATCAAGTCCTTTTCTCTGTACCCAACTGTGGGTGCTGTGAGGTCAGTGACTGTAAATGCATCCTCTGAGTCTAGCACAGTGCCTGGTATGGGACGGAGACTGGTAAGCAGGTTTGGGTGGGTGGACAGACCACTGACCACCAGCTGGAATGAAAGGAGTGAAAGAAGTCCAAAGGAGGCTACACGGACTCCAGGAGTCAAGCAGCTTTTGATACATTTTATTTCCTACTGGAATTCCTTACACCACCCATGTGAGCCTCAATTTCCTCCACTGTGAGTTGCAGAAGATAATAGTACTACCCCTTGGCAGGATGCATACCGCATGCAAAATTTTAAGACGACACTTAAAACATAATAGACACTTCATAAACATCTATTTTTTGCTAAGTCCTATTTTGACCACGAATTGGGGACAACAAACAACACTGCAGTAAGAAATACTATCAATGGGCAGGTCTATGTATTTCATGTATTTAGCCCTTATTTTAAATAGCAGAAGGGCTGGAAAGTGGTGCAGTGGTAAAACGTGATGCTCAGCAAGGCAGACTCACATGGGAAGGTCACCAGTTCACATTCAGAGAACTCCCTGCATACACAGAGGAGTGTGTGGCCATGCTGGGCTAACAGAGACCAGATAGACTGTGGTATCGAGACCCTGCTAGGGGTGCTGTATCTCTCTCTCTCTCTCTTTCATAAAATAAGCAAACTTTTACAAATAAATAAATAAATAAAACACAAAGAAAAAATACCACCAATAGTTGGAGGCTCTTTTATTTTACTGAAAGATATTTTATGTTTTTATTTCATGCTGTGACTTGACTTAAATCCCTCTTCTTGGTCTCTAAATACCAGCATGGTGCACAGTGCAGCTCAGCAGTGTGAACAGGTGTGCAGGCGGCAGGCGAAGCTGACTCGAGGGACAGTTTTGATATCGTCCAGCCAAATCCCCTCATCAAAACACATGACGAGATTTGAATAGACTCAGAGGAGACTCAACTTCAATAAAAAGTAACTGTTACATGAATTGTGTCCTAGAGCACCTCCGTACTGAAGTATGTTTTGATAAAAATTAGAAGTTAGATTGGCAGGGGTTGGCAGGTGGCTATGGGCAACTGCAGTTCAAGTCCTGGACCTGGCAGAATGCTTTCTCACTTTCTCTCTCTCTCTCTCTCTGATAAAATTAAATAATAATAAAATAATAGCAATAATAAAATTAAATAACTAATGTAAAAAAATAGTAGTTAGATTGTCAAAAGTTAAGCACCTATGAATGCCTTGGAATAAGATGAGTATATAGACTTCAGGGGAAATTTCTGAGGATATTAAGTGGTTGAAGTTTTGAGAGAATGGGTCTGGCTTTGTGGTCCAGTGGGAGCCAGATCCCAGATGGCTAACTTTATAGTCCAAATCCCACCCCCGATACTTCTAACACATGCCAGGTGGATATATGTGTGTGCCCAAAATCTAGGATGGAGAAATGGAGAAGAGATTTCAGCATGACCATACCCCACTGGGGGTGTCTTATCCCATTCCTTCTTTCTTTGGCAAGCACATGTGCCTTCTGGCAAGAAAGAAAAAGGGAGAGAAAGAAGAAAGAAAAAGAGAGAGAGAAAGAAAAAGAAGAGAAAGAAAGAAAGGAAAGAAGAAAGAATAAAAGAAAGAGAAAGAAAAAGAAAGAAAGAGAGAGAGAGAGAGAAAAGAGAAAGAATGAAAAAGAGAGAAAGAAGAAAGAAAATTTAAGTGCTTGGGACCAGCCAGGCAGCATGCTGGTTAAGGCAGTTAGATCCTGCATGGCCAAATATGTGGTTCAGGTCCCAGACCAGGTGACTTGAACAAGCCAGGCATGTGAGCATGAGAAGATAGGACCCTGAGAGGAGAATGGAGAAGGGGTTGCGGCATGGTCATCCCCCCTAGAAGATGCTTTTTCACTTTCTCTCTCTCTCTGACTCTGGTGATCACATGTATCCTATAGCACAGTTTTTTTAAAAATAGAAAATTTAAATGATTGGGGAACATGGAATTTGAGAGACATGATTGGAGCATTTCAGTACAAAAGCATGTGGCGAGGATGGCAGCTTTCCCCCCATCCCCACTGTCTAAACCAAGACGTGAAGGCGTTCCCTGTAGTCAAAGGCCCATGTGCTCACTGAATCCAGGGTCTTTCTTTTTCTTTGCTTTTCTTTCTTCTTTCTCTCCCTCTCTCTCTCTCTCTCTCTCTCTCTCTTTTTTTTTTTTTTTTTTAAAACCGGGTTTTTTTTTTTTTTAAAAAAAGTTTTTTTTTTTTTTTTTTTTTTTTTTTTTTTTTTTTGCTATAGGGGACGTGTACTTGCCAGAGAGACAGACAGAAGCAAGAAATCACCCCCCGGGGGGGTGGCCATACCACAATCCCTTCTCCTCCATTCTCCTCTCGGGATCCTGGGTATGCATGCACACGTGCCAACGTGAATTTTAAGCCTCTGGGTCTGGGACTCAAACTGCAGTGAATTACATGGGAGTCCAGCTACATAACCATTATGTCATCTGCTGGCTCCCTGGGTTCTGTCTAAGTGTTGATGAGCAAAACTGACCTCTAAGTAGATGGAAAAGCAGGAACCAGGCCCACGTATGCTTTCATGTGTTACGTTCTGTAAAATTTGTCTTCGCATCTTACTCCGAACTTCACTTCACACGGCACTAATGCTGTGGGCTTCTCAGCTCATTCCACGAAGAGGGAGAGAGCCGTGAGAGGCACGCTTACTGTGGCAACAAGAAAATGTCACCCCTTGGGTTGGTCCTGTTGGCCGAATGCTGTGCTAGAAAGCTGGATCCCGCATGGTTGACCATGGTTCAAATCCTGGTCCCAGTGACTTGAAAACACCACGTACATGTTCATGTGTGCCCTAAATTCAGATAGCATGGAGCAATGAAGAAAAAGGATTTCAGTGTGTTCTCTCTGTCTCTCTCTCTCTCTCTCTGGTAAGCACATATTGCCTCTGACAGTTGCAAAAGGATATGAGAAGAGAAGACAGAGAAAAGAAAAGAGAGGAGAAGAAAAAGGCAAAGAAAAGAAAAAAGGGAAGAAGGCAAAAGAAAACGTCAGCCTACCAGCGAAGAAGGTAGAACAACTGAAAACTCAGCAAAAGAGGTCATAAAAGCTGGCCGTGGGCATCTGAATGAAATGATATAATGGAGGGGCAAACAGCCCCACAATCAATGACAACCGGCCAGACATCCACAGTCCCCAGAGTCCCGTTGCAAGCCAGCAGCAGGAGGTGGCCGAGGCTCGTGCTCAGTGGACTGCTTCAAAGGTGGGAGGGACAGGTCCATTTCAGAAACGGCCACGTAAGCCCTTTCGTCTCTCTGAGCCTGTGCTTTTTCTGTCTTAGATGCAAGGATAACTCCTCCTCACAGATAAAAAGTGAAAGGGGGAAAGAGGCTACACTGCACACCGATATTTCTATTAGGGGGAGAACTCATCTGTTTATTTAATGAAAGCCTCCTTTCAGGTGCTTGGCATGGTGCTGGCCCTGGAAATACAGGAGTAGGAAATCTCTAGTCTGGGGCAATAGGACACACCAAGCGGAACTGGAAATACTGTGCTGGGCCAACCTGCGGCATGGTGGTTAAGGTGCTAGATCTCACATGGCCGGCTGTGTGTTTTGAATCCTGGGGTCTATGTGCGTGTGAGTGCCCAAAATCCTGAGATGAGATTGGAGGAGAAGGGATTGTAGCATGGCCATACCCCTAGGGGGATACTTTCTCACTTCTCCCCTCTTTCTCTGTCTCCCTATCTCTCTCTAGGGAACCCATGTACTCTCAAGAAAATTAAAAAAGAAAGAAAGAAACACTGTACATGTCTGCAGAATGACTTGTGCTGCCTGAAGAGGGTGCAGGATTCAGGAAATGCTTCTCAGAGCAGGGAGGACGCAGGGCATGTTCTCAGATCAAGTATGGCTGTTGACAGGTTTAGCTGTTCAAAGCTATGCCGATGTATCTGCCTCGGCTGCACCATTACTCAGACTCCCTGCTGCATGTATGTGGGGTGATGGGGTGGGAGGCACCTGAGCCCAGCCACAGTGGACTGAACAGGGAACAGATCCCTGGGTAGGGCTGGACCAGTGAGATTCTTTTTTCCTAAGAGACACAAAGACCTGATTGGTTTGGGCTCCAAGAACCAAAGGTCAAGTAGCCCTTGGATTAGAACCACCATTTCAGAATTGCAGAAAAATCTGATCTTCAGAGGAAGGAGGATCTTTTCCCCCCACCTCCCCATCCCATCTCCCACCCCACAAGGCCAAATCTAATCCTTCACCTTTGGCTTCCGCATGGGACACAGGCGAAGGGCTTCTACATAGCCTAAGAGCTCAACGCAAATGAGTACACAAACGCATTTACACTGCATCTAGGGACCAATGCAGTGACTCTCTCAGGTGACTGTGTCTTGAGAAGGACCAGGAGAAATAGCAGGTGTTGGTCTGGTGGTCTGCATAGGTCCTGCACAGAAATGCTGCCTCGTGTAGGCTTAGCTGCCCAACCACTGCTGAAACCGAAGGTCAGGGGTCAGAAACCGAAGCAAACAGATGAAGAGCAGAAATAGGTCCCTGGCTGCCAAAACAGCTCCTAACACTCTATATTGTGTCCACTGTAGCAGCGCCCTCCCTGTGCAAGCCTGACCAGCAGCCTCTGGTCCTCTCCCCAAAGCTGATATCTGCACCCTTTGCTGAGGTGCTGGCTCCATAGCTCCTCCAGCACCTGCCTCATCTTTGTCCCGACCCCTCCCACACAAGCTGGAGCAGGAAAGACACTACGTATGTTTGCTGAGTAAGCATGAACTAACACGGTCCTTGCCCAGTTCTAAAGCAGGGCATCTAAACCCGGGTCCTCTGACCCTCCAAGGATCTATGCCTAGAATTCAGACGGCCAGGTTTATGGATGGGGAAAAATGCATTTTGGTTTTTATTACCCACCAATTGCAGTTTAGCATTTTCTTCTATCCAAATATAGGCAATAAGCCCCAATAGTCTCACCAGTCATGATCACAGATTATTGCCTGGTTTAATTGTGGCAGATACTCAGTCACTACTTCCAAAGTGCAGCAGTGTTGCAACCTGTCCCTGTGTTACAATTTAACTTCCTAATACGGAAGCACACGTTGCTGTGGCCCAAAGTGGTGACAGTTGGATAGTTTTACTGCACTGTACGTGGTTTCCTCTGTAATCTTATCTATTTTATTTTAAGCATTTGAAACTTTTCTGAGGAGGAGCCCAGAGGCTTCTCTAACTTAGTAAGGGGTCCCCCTGCTTACACCTCAGTCTCTGCAGGGTGAGAGCAGAGGTGCAGAGGTGCAGAGGAGGCAGACCCTGCCCAGAACAGCACTGTGGCCTCGCTCCTGTCACACGCAGCACTGGAGGGTGCCTGCCTGGGTCTAAGCTGCAGGTTCCCAAAGGCACACACTGCCCACTTCTGTGCTCAGTCCAAGCAGGCTCCTCTGCGTGGAGCGTCCTCCTCGTTCTTGTGTTGAGTCAATACCCCATCACTCCCCATCCATTTCCCACACAGCAGGACCATGAACCATGGCCTCCTGGCCACAGGATGATGCAGCTCATTACGCAGACAAAGGAGCTCTTCAGACTGAGAGAAACCAGTGTCGTCACAGTGGGACAGCAGTTTAAAATGGGGGCAGGGGCCTCCAGTGTGTGGGCTACACTTACGTGATTCGCTTCCAGAAAATAATATGAAAAGGCAGGAAAAGAAATTTAACAGTGAAGACACCTGGCAAATATGACCTCAGCCAGTGATCAAGACTAATCTCAAATAAATAAATAAAGACTAATCCTGTCAGCAATAAGCCATGCTGGTAGAGGTTCTTCACTTTTGTGGGCTGTCCCCCCAAAATTCACAGCCCCAGCAGTACCATGAGAGACAGTGCGTACAGACTGCCATGGCGGCCCTGAAGCAAAACAGGCCTGCTTGAGGGTCAGCAGGACGGTGGCCATTTTGAAATTAAGAAAGGCCTCTAATGAACAAGCTAACCGAGTGCTGCATCCCAGGGAGGTCTGTTTGAGAAATGATCAGATGAAAAACTGGGGGGCCAGCAGATGGTGCGATTGTTAAGGATGCTGGACTCCCACGTAGCCAACTGTGGTTCAAGTCCTGAACCTGGAGGCTTGCTTTCTCACTTTTCCTCTCTCTCTCTCTTTCTCATTCTGTCCCTCTTGGTCAAATTAAAACAAATAAATAAAGTGAAATAAAATCATTTTTTAAAAAGCAAAAGAAAAACCAGGAGTGGCTATTTGAAAGAATCAGGGTAATTACTCGGGGGAAGTGACTGACTGGCTGATTGTAATGAGGAACAATTTGCATGTACTTGTATCTTGTACCAATAAATGCCCAGAACATGGTCAGCTTTTCTAGACAGTTTGATGACGCTGTCTCCCTGTAACATGTTACAAAAATCAATTCCCTTCTTCTCTAGCCTCTGCCTCTTATTTCAATGACTTCAAGAAGCTGCAGCTAGGGTCCAGCCAGTAGCATGGAAGTTAAGGTGCTGTATCCCACATGGTTAAGAGTGTGGTTTGAGTTCTGGGTCCAGCAGCTTGAAGAACACGCTGGGCACGTGTGCACGTATGCCCAAAATCACAAGAGAATAGAATAGAAGGGATTGTGGCATGGCTGTCTGCCTGGAGGAACTTTCTCACTTTCTTTCCTCTTTCTCTGTCTCTCTCCAGTGAGTGCACTCGCCCTATTGCAAAACTAACAATAATAATAATAATTAAAGTAGTAGCTGGACTTAGTTTGGCCAGTAACACTGACACAGAAAAAAAAACATCAGGGGAAAATGAGTGAAATCTTAGTGAAATCTGGTGCTTAATTTATATACCATAATGCACTGACATTATGCACAATGCAGACCTCTTAGTTGTAACAAATGGACCACAGGAATTTAAGATATGAAGGATAGTAGGAAACTGATGCAGGGTATATCAGAACACTTAGTACCATCCTTGCAAGTCTTTCGTAAATTTCAAACTAATCTCCAAAGTTTAAATAAAACCAGAAGCTATATGAAACCTGTTTACAATTTCATTTAAATATACAATATAAAAACAGATTTTGCAGGGGTTCCACTGGGTACGAGAAGAAGAATGGTCATTCCACATACTTCTCTGTAATAAAAATACAATTGGGAAAAAAAAGATGCTTCCCTCTGAGTACAGGATGAAAGACTTCTATCCTCTTACGACACGCTATCCGACCCACGGGGCATGAGTCTGGATTGCAATGTGCTGTTGAGTGTGAAGCACATGCTGCATTTCTTTGTGTGAAAAAATAATGTTCAAAGTCGAACGATCTTTATAAAAACTGTGCTATTTTGGATATATTGGGTTAAATTATGTATGTTATGAAAATTAATTCCACCTGTTGCTACTTTCTAAAATGTGACTGCTACAGCCAGCCCCATAGCCTAGTAGTTAGGGGAGCTGGAGCCCACAGGGCTGACTAGGGTCCAGATCTGGGCCCCACTGGCTTGAAAAACACACTGGGTGCATTGCATTGTGTATGCGCCCCAAATCCTGACAGGTTGGAGAAGTGGAGAAGAGGCTGTGGCATGACCACACCCCACTGAGGAAAGCTTTCTCCCTTCCTCCCATCTCTCTGTCTTTCTTTGGGAAGGGTATGCGCCCCCTAGCAATTAGAAAAAAAGTTAAATAGGGCCAGCCAGGTGCCATAGTGGTTCAAGTGACTTATTCCCACGTGGCCAACACAGTTCGATCCCGATCTGACATGCATACGCATGCATGCCCAAAATCGAGAATGGAGAAAGAGGGAGTGCAGCGTGGCCCTCCCCTCTGGGGAATGCTTTCTCTCCTTCCCTCTCTCTGTCTCTGGTGAGTACACACACCCCTTAGGAAACTAAAAAAGAGAAGTAAATAAAGTTAAATGGGGTAAAATGTGGCTGCTGGGAGATCTAAGTTACATGTGGCTGGCTGGGAGCACTTCTCCTGGGCAGTGTTGCTCTAAGGAGCAGACTCCCGATGGGGGGGCCATGAGGCAGGAGGTCCCAGGAACCTCAGTGCCCTCACGGAAAGACCTGGCCCTGCACGTGTGATCTCTTGGGCAGAGGAAGAAGACACGAGCCAGTGCAAAGTTACAAATTTATTGGTCTGGAAATAAATACAAATATCTCATTAAGAAACTCCTCTGGAAAGACTTGTACACAATGTTTCCCATCTGCCTTCGGCCACTTTTGCCCCAGTCCCCGACCTTTCTGCACAAGGTCAGTGGAAGCCTTCCAGGGGTAGGTGGTAGTGGCAGGTAAACTGAGGCAGTGCCTCTCAAGCCACCTGGAAGGCCGGACTCCTTCTACTCACTGGAGGGTCCTGGAAATTACCAGGCCCCGGCGACTGATTCACGATGTTCGAGTCACTCCCATCAGACTTCCTATTAGAAACCCAAGGTTAGCCAAAGGAAAATCGAAAGGCAGCAGTACAGGAGTTTGGCAGCTCTGCTAGGCTGCTCAGAGACGCGGGGTGCCACCGTCAGCAGCGGGGTTAGGGGACGCGAGGGAGGCACGACAGGGAAGGAAAGCCTCTTGGAACACACTTTCCAGAATCCTGACATTTTCTCAGCCACCATTCCCACATGGATCCCCACCCCCAACAAGAGCAGAAATGACATCTGAAGATCTAGGACTATTTCCAGGTCAGAAACGGTCAGTGATCAGGTTCAGATCTGACCCCAGCTATCAAGGATAACAAATTGAATTTCGTTCAATCACACAAGGTTCCTGGGAGAGGCTGGGAGGCCCTGGAATCACAACTGCACTGGATTCTTCCCCAACCACAAGGGATCCCCTAACCTAGTAACCCTAAGACTTCCCCTCCCCCGTGCCCCCCCCTCCCCTGCAGGAAGATCCAGGGCAGGCAGGTGCAGGTGGCTGGGATGTTTCCCTCCAATGCACAGAACAGAGTCACAAGTCTAAGCCATCCTCCCAGGAACTGGCGGCGTGGGCGGGAAGTAGGGGTCCTGGAGGAGGAGGCAGATGGCTGAGCTAAAGCCCTAAATGTCGAATATCTGCTGAAACCCTGTCTTTGTAAAGCTGGGAGGATTGGGTGCCTGCTTTTGTTGCCCGTGGAAAGGATGCCAGAAAAGCAGGCTGGGATGCTTTGGCGTTCAGAAATGTATATATGCACCAACTAAATTGATTCTTCAAGTTAACTGAGTGGATTTGTTTTACAAAACGCCTCCAGCCTCAACGTAAATTCCACCTCTTTTCCCCTCTTCTTGTTTTGCCTACTTAAAAGCACTACCCACACTTCACTGCTTTCCCCCTTGTCAATTCAGAAAGGGGTTCTGCTTCCAGAGACTGGGTCAGCTGCTCCTTAGCTGGAGAGGAAACAGGAAGTGGGTGGCCCTCTGACAAGTGCCCGTTAGAGCCAGGATGCGGTGGTGGTCAGCCTCGCACGCGTTTGCTGGTGGCTGTTTCTCGTTTTGGGCAGCGTGGTGTCTCCGAGGGAGGGTAAGAGAGTGGCCACCGGGCCAGCAGTTAGGAACAGGACACTGAGATGCTTCTTCCTTTGTCCACCGCCGCTCTGCCCTTGCCAGGGAGGCGCCCTCCACAGACCCGATCTGTCACGGCCAGAGCTCACTCTTACAAAATAAGCTTTGGATTAATACCCAGTTAGGCGCAGCGTGCCAGGCAGGGGGCGGGGAGGGGCGGGACAGGGGCCACTACAGAGATCAGAGTCCAGCGGGGGGTCGGGGCGGCCGCCTAGCAGGAGACCTCCCTGGACTTG
>NW_006159968.1:1642462-1652740 GCF_000334495.1 Tupaia belangeri chinensis | reverse complement strand
GCGGCTGCGTGTGCCCTCGCTGGTGTGGGAGCGGCTGCGGGTGCCTTCGAGAGAGGTGACACTGGAGCCAGAGGCCGTGCGGGACCGCATCAGGCGAGTCATGCTGGCAGAGGGCACTGGGAAAACAGAAGACAGCTGGTCAGGAAGAAAACAGAAGACCTCTGTGGGGCCAGATGCACCTGCCCACCTGCCATGACATCCTCCCAGTGCCAGCCCCGCTGAGCTGTCCTCACATCCTGCCTTAATCCTGCCGTTGCTCTGCCTGTCACCTCTGTGCAGTCACTAAGAGGGGTCGGGGGAAAGGGCATGGAAGGACCCACTGTCACAGCCAATAAGTGGCCTGAACCCAAAGCAGGGTCTGAATCCCAGTTCTGCCACTCCTAGCAGCTGTGTGGCTCCGGGAGCCTCCCTGCCCACCTGGAGAAGGGAACACCAGCACAGACCCCTCTAACCAGTGTCTGTGCTGCCCTATATCTCCCACGTGAGCAGGGTGGGGAGGCCGCCTGAGGCAGCAGGGCTAGTCCCTGCATGTCACAGGTGGGGAAACTGAGGCCACACGGCAAGTTGGAGGCAGCACTACTGGGCGTCATCTCTCTTCCTGAGCAGCCTGCGGCTCCCAGAGCTGACCAAGGGTGCTGTCCAGCCGTCACGATCTCCTCTGAGACTTAGAGCACCGTTGCGCGGAGCAGGTGGCTGACAGTCCTCCCACCTCCACTGGGCTGGTGTTCCCCCAAATCCACATCTGCCTGGAACCTCAGAATGTGACTGGATTTGAAACTGGGTCTTCGCAGATGTAGTTGAGATAAGGTTGCACTAGACCAGGGCGGGCCCTAAATGCAACGGCTGGCATCCTCAATAAGGAAATTAGAAGAGCGGGCATGCAGACCCTCAGGACAGGGCCAGGCCATCTGAAGACAGAGGCAGAGGCTGGAGTGACGTGGTGGCCAGCTACAGGAGGCCAGGAATACTGCTGGAGCTGCCAGAAATGGGAAGAGGCCCAGAAGGCAACTGTCCTGGGGCCTTCGGTGAGCGCACGGCTCTGCTGACCTGAGACTCCAACTTCTAGCCTCGATAACTGGGGAGAAATAAATAAATTTCTGTTGTTCGAAGTGGCCCAACTTGTAGGATCTTGTTAGGGCAGTCCCAGGAAATAAATATTCAACCACATGGAAGTGCCATTATCAGGACAGCATTGACTACGTCGGGACAGAGATGGCCGACCTGTAGGGATTCACGGTCCACGTGGGAGGTGTAGGGTTGGCGTTCTATGGCACATACTCACAAGAAGAAGAATTCATCCTTGCTGGACCAAATCTCTTCTAGAGCATTAGCTTTAAATTTGAAAGATTTGGTGCTAGCCTTGTGGCCTAGTGGTTAAGGGAACCAAATTCCACATGGCTGACCATGGGGTTCAAATTCTGGCCCCAGTGGCTTGAAAAACACACCAGTATGTGTATATAAGTACCCCAAATCCAGATAGGATGGAGATGGTAGAGAAGGGATTGTGACCATACCCCACTGGGGTGGGGGGGAGAGGCCCTTCTCCTCCTTTCTCTAGAAAAAAGATGTTTTTAAAAAAGTGACATATTTTTTCTGAACATCTGATATTTGATCCCAAATCTGGGGGGCTTGCTGACCTCCCAGGGCTAAGGGTGATATCAGGTGTGCAAGGGCTAGTCACCGGCCCACCGTCGAGCAGGCACTCGACCACAAGTCCTTTCTCTGTCTTTGGTTGATCCCTGGGGATTACAGTCCTTCCTGCTGGTTTCCCCACCACCTACAGGATGCTCTGGCTTCCTGGAAATAAAAGCTAATTTGGGGGAAAAAAACAAGGCCTGGCTTTCATTTCCTGTCTCCCCAGAATGCACTCTTGAAGCAGAAATCTAAACCCACGGCAGGTCCAAGACAAACGGCCTGTCTGTCACGCCCTGCAAGGTAAACAAGGTTTTCTCCAGTCCCAGCCTCTGGCTGCGCAGTGGTTCCCATAGGGAAGGTGGGAGGGAGAGGCAGGAGCCCATGGTGGAGGAGGCCGCCTCGGGACATGGATCGGGCCAAAGCATGTAAATCAGACTCTCTGCTCTCTGCCTTGGCAGCAACTACGCATGGCCGAGGCCCATCTGGAGACGGTGAGTGCCTTCCCATACATGAGGCTACTATTTTTAACAGGTGAACAGTTTAAGGAAAAACAAGAGATGAGAAGTTTGAGGCCTTCCTTATTAAGAAGGGCACATGAATTACAATAACAAGAAGGGCCACAAGAACTATGGTCGGGCTTGGACCACAGCTGGCACCGCCCAAGTTGCTCCTCACCAGAGTATTCAGCCAGACACTCGCCATGGTGGGCACCTCTAGGACAAGATTGCATGTGGCCCATCAACGAATCAACGCTAACTGTAGAGTGCGAAGCATCAAGTTCTTGAATTACGCTTCTGTTCACTGTTCAACTCCTAAGTCTAATAATTTAGCAAATGATTCTGCCTTGACTGTAAGCAATTTTATCACCCACTCACACAGAACTCTACACTGTTCAAAGGATTTTTATAGATTCCCCACTCTGTTCCCTGCTTAGACTTTCAAAGCCTCAGCTTCATCACTTGTAAACTGAGGATAAGAATATTGCAGAGGATTATTTACTGTGATGGTTATATGAAGAAAAAAATACTTATAAAAATCTCTCATGATGAGCAAGGCCTGTGGTCAATTAGTTGAGAAAGCTAGTCCCCACATGGCCAAACACAGTTCGAATCCTGGCCATGATGGCTTGAAAAACATGGCAGGCGTGTGTGCATGTATGTCCCAAATCCCAACAGGATGGAGACATAGAGAAAAGATTGTGGTGTGACCACACCCTATTGGGGGTGGGATGCCTTCTTCTCTTAGGCCTCTGGCAATTTGAAAAAAAAAAAAAAAAGTATGTCATCAAAATTAAAAAGAATTTCGCTGTTTCCTAGTTTGTCATCTTTTTGGTCCTTAAATGAAGTCTTAAAAAAAAAAAAAAAAAAAAAAAAAAAAAAATCTTCTTGCTCTTAAACAACTTCTTCTGTTCAACAAAGGAGGAAAAATGAGCCACTGAGAAATAAATGAGATGCAAGAGCACCTGGACAACTGCAAACCCCCAATGCTCCTTCCTCTCCCCACCAATCAGGGTATGCACCTAAACCAGCTCAGGGCATTGAGTGCCCCATTACCACACCTTCCGCTCGACTGTGCTGCAGGAAACCCCATACTCACTGTATCCCATGCCCTGCACAAAGTACTTGAAGGCCTCAGCAAGCTTGGCTGGCTGCAAGGGAACAAGACAGAAAGTGCTCTTGGTTAGTGAGGACCACATGGCACTGTGCCTATTGACACCTCCACTCTAGAGCTTGGCTCCAGACACGGCTTGACAGGACAAAAGCCAAAGTCAAAGGAAAACTATGGGATAATTATGGGGATGAACATTAGTTCTGACCAGGAGAAATGACTCAAATGCACATCACAGTAGTGGGATCTTGGGTGAGTTACATGGCCTGCCTGAGCTACTTCCTCACCTGTGGAAAGGTGGGCTGCCACACCTCCTGCTGAGGTCCTGGGAGGCACTGTGGGGTACAGCATTGCTGCCTCTTGGGGACAGAATCACTGCATTCCCTCCTGCCAACCCCTTCGGAGTCTGGGGCTACTCCACATACATTTCCCAGCTGAGCTGCCTCAGAGGGGTGAACGATCCACCCAAGGCCCCACAGCTAAGGGGTGGGCCACATTTGGAACCCAGAACCTATGTTCTCAAGGCAGCTCACCATCACCCTCAACAGCAGGCTGGCTGGATGGGAGGAGGAAAGGATGAAGGATAGACAGTTGGAAGGAAAGAAGAAAAGGTGGCTAGAATGAAAGAAGGGAGAGAGGAAGAAAAGATGGATGGCCAGGTGAAGAAAGGACATGGAGATAAATAAGTAAAAGGATGTCTCACCTGAGATATCTGCGGGAGGCCGCCACAGTCCGCCATCTGGGAGGGCAAGAGCTGGTTAGTGCCAACACCCCACATAGGCATCTGTGCTCTGTGGGCACCTGCCCACCTGCTGCCCGCCCATGGACTAGGGCACCGGCTGCACCTAACCAGGCTGCCGACACTCGTCCCCATCCTCCTAGCATCTGACTGTGTCTCCTGGGGCACTGGGACCTTGCGGTGGCAAGGCACCACACTAGACCCTAGGGCCATCTTGATCAGCCCCCAAGAACATGGAAGACACAACTGTCCTAGTTTAGAGGCAGAAAACTGGGCCAGAGAGAGCTTCAAGCACCTGCGAAATTCCAGATGGGATATGTCAGACCAGAAAGGGTTTGATGTGCGAAGACTTTTACACACATTCCCTTTAAAGATACCCTCAAAAGGACACTGTTGGGCTCCAGGCTTCAGGCCTGATGGGGCTCCTGACTGGCTACTCTTTGTAAATGGTGTAACTTTCAAAGCTCCTTTAGAATCACCAAACCTTAGGCCATTTTCCTATCATTAAAGACACATCAGGCATGTGTGGCTATCTCTCCAGACACGGAAACAGGCAGGGCTGAGGGGCTGAGAGTACTCAGACAGCTGGGGAGGATGAGGTGAAGGTGCCTTGGCAGGAAACAGGATTACGAGGAGTCAACGAGTGTGAGTAGGGCTGTGGCCATGCTACAGCCCAGGGAGCTTCCGGCCAGGTCCCCAAGCACTTGCACCAGGCCTCACCAACCGGAGGCAGCAATGGGGATGCTAGAACTGGAACTCCAGGGAAATAGGGTCTCTGTAGGTACAATCAGTTAAGATGAGGTCATGCTGCATTAGGGTGGGCCTAAACTCAATGTCTCACATCCTTAATGAAGAAGGAAATCTGGGGGCAACATGAGGAGAAAGACATATGGGGAGGGAGGCAGAGTCTGGAGGGATGCTCTTATGGACTACGGGACACCAGGATTGCCAGCAGAGGCAGGGAAGGATTCTAACGGCCAGGCTGCCACCTTGATTTTGGACTTCCAGCCTCCAGAACTGTGAGAGTGTTTTTCTGACGCCACACAGTTTGTGTACTTTGTTACGCAGCACTAAAAGTGCAGCAGCACTCAGGCCTGGAGCCCGGCATCTTCTAGTCTCATGATTTCCTTCCAAGGGAATCTCATAAGGAAGTGACCATGACCCAGCTTAGTAAGCTCTGGGTCCTCCCCTCGTGCTTTTCAAAGGCATTCTCCTTGCACAGGTGAAGAAATGAAGGTACAGTGAGCTGCAAATGCCACCCTCTTCTGCTTCCCCCGATGCAGGAGAGTCACTGCTCTTCCACACAGGTGTCCTCACAGGGGTACAGTCAGGATGGGGAGGCCCCTCTGAGAGGTTCCTGCCCTGATGCTACGTGTCTGGTCAAGGCTGCCGCAAACAGCCTGGAGGTGCGATTGTGCAATCAGCCGTAACTGACAGGGCACTTGTGGCAGTTGCTGCAGACCCTGCCACCGGCCAGAGGGAGTGAGCATGCCCAGTGCTCCACCAACCTGTGGGAGAAAGCCCTGCCCTTCAATGGCTTTGGGAGATGCTTTCTCCTACTGCACAAGCAGAGCCCGTCTTAGAGAAACAGGCTGGCCCGACGCTGGGGAGGGGAGAGCCCCTGCAAGTCACTCCTGGTCCACCTGTCCCTAGGGCCCTGAGACCAGCAGCCTCGAGACTCCTGCAGTCCACCAGAGGGATCCTACCTCTGAAGACTCACACCACTTTCCAGACTCACATAGATGTCTGCGAACAGACACATGGAGTCATGACGTCTACGGTTTCTGACCACACCTTTGCCTTCATCAGGCACGACTCGATTTTGCAGAAAACTTTGGAATTTTCTGAGAAAGAATGAATGCAACTCCCCCCCCAAACCTATTTTCCCTGTACCTTTAGGAGAGTGGTCTTTGTTGGGTCCAATTTTGAGTTGCACTCCACCTGGATAAGGGTGAAGAAAAGCATTAATTTTCTAGAATTTTAACAATTTTTTCCCGGAGCCTAAGTCAAACTTTGCCCCTTCTCTGCCACACTGCCACCATCATCAGAAACTCTACTATTCCTACTGGCAAGAAAGCTGTGAACTTTGGGATTATGCAGCTTTGGCTTTAACTCCCGCCCTGCCATGGTTAGCTCTGTATGTAACCTCGGACGAGTCACTTAGCTTCTGTGATCCTGTTTCCTCGTTAATAAAATAGCAATAAGATCTTTATTCAAAGATTTGTTATAAAATGTAAGAGGTACTCCAGAAGCACCTGCCTAATGAGTAGCCTTGTTTAATCAGCGGCTGCTACATTCTGTAGTCTAACATCTCCAGCTCCAACATTGATTCTCCACCTAAAACCACACCCAAGTTGATTTCTCTCTTCACTGTCAGTGGCCTTCTTAAAAGCAGCATCCAGAATTGAGCAGGATACCCATATATATGGTACTTCGATGTTCAAAGTGGGTACCACACAACTATCACCTTGATATGAGTAATAGATCTCTGTTGATGCATCCTATGGTTAACGTCAGTGGGTTAGTCCCCCAAAGTTTCATGGTCCACTAAGATACCCATCGTCTTCACTATGTGAATGTCTGAATCTTCTACTCTGTAGCCCCCTGCACAAGGCATATCAGCCCTCCAGGACTCTGGTCCATAGCTCCTCAGTCCCCTATCTCCCCCCCGGCTATGAGGATATCGGGAAGGTAGAGTCCTCCTGCTGCCTCTACAATGTCACAGGTGGGAATCAAGTGGTCAAAGTGGGCCAGCGGCTCTGCCTAAGCCCTGCTTCCCAGGTGCCTCTGTCCCCTGCCAGGGGGTCAGGCACTAATCAGGTCCAAAGACGCACTCTGGTGCCCAAGTCTGAGGGGCACGTCTAGGTCAGGAAGTGCAATGGCAAGCACGCCCACATGAACAAGCCAGTGGGAAGCCAATGGGAGGCAGGAGGCTCAGGAAGGAGACCAGAGGCCACTGCCAAGCAACTAGGTTGCCAGCCCCAGGGAGAGAGGCTGTGGCTGGGCCAATGTGGCATTAAAAAGTCACTTGCCCTGATGGGGCAGGGATTGAATGGGAGACTTCACCAATGTCACCCGGACTTGGACTGCTGAACTAAACACGCAAAGCAGTTGCTGGTTTCTACGTACCACTGCGTCCACGGCAGGCGAGCTGTCCCCAACCACCAGCAAAGCGGGGCACCTGGGGTCCGGGAGAGAAGGGAGAGGATTAGCACGGGCTCATTTGGAGGGTCTCCCACTGGCAGGCCTGCCAGGCTGGGACCAGGACTTCACAGAAAATCACCACGTCATCCCTAGCACCCTCTGCCATTTTTACTTCTCCCCCACCCTCTGCTTTGCTCTTAGGAGGAAATGCGTGACTAGTCATGTACACCTTGGCATGTATTTCTGGGCCCTGATGTTTATGTGAAATCACCGTCTCCCTGAGGGAGGTATGAGCAGGAAGGCATGAGTGACAAGAAAATACACGCGCCCCTTTCACAAAGGTCACTCAAGATGGTCCACTACTGGTGGGATCTCGGGTAGCTCTGTCCTCGACTGTCCCTCCCTTCTAGGTTTGTGGAGCACCTTAAGGCTGGGTCCCAAGCCCTGGAAGCAAAGCCTACACAGACATAGTGGGTGTCCACAGTGCAGTCACCAGGACCTGATGTGACCTGCACAGGCGGAAGTTCATGTCAGACAGCGTAGCTCTGGACAGAACCCGTCCCATTCTCACTGGCTGCACTGTGCGACCCTGCCACCCCCGTGCACTAGGCTAAGCAGACAGCAGACAGCCCCGACTGTGGGCAGAGGATGGCAACTCACTGCAGGGTGACTGTGTGGGCTCCCGGCATTGGTCGCTCAATCTCCAGGTCCCGCCGGCTGTAAACAGGCAACAAACACCGTAGGCATCAGCGGCCCTTGCCCAGAGGACGCCTCCCACTCCCCGTGCCAAGTCTCACGGTCCTCCACTGGCTGCTCTGGAAAAGCCCCTCACCCCGACCCTGCACGAGGTCACATGGCTTTCCAGACCTCAGCCTCCATGTCCACAGACGTGGTCAGAGATTGCAGGACTCCTGCATTTCCAGTGGTGCCACCTCATAGTCCCAGCATGTGCCTCCTACGTCCCCACTGCTCAGCCAAAAGCTGATGCCCTGGGGCTCTCAGGACGTGCTTACAAACTCAGTGAGTGGCTGAGCGACACGGTGAGTAATACTAGTCCCTCCCACCCCCACGTGGCCGAGCACCCCCGTACCTGTTGTAGGCATTGATGAACAGGTGCAGGTTGCCGGGGTTCATGTCATTCAGGATGTGCTGGCGGTAGGTGTGGACCACCTCCACGTTGTTCTGCATCTCCTCCTGCATTTGGAGATGGGGCATGTCCATCACTGTACTGAGTCTCGGGCTGGTCCTACGCACCCCTTCTCCATGTTATTTAAGAAACAAGGCAAAGGTGGCAATGCCTGCCCTCGGACAGGAGGGAATGCGGGTAATGGGGAGCGGCTGGAAACAGAAGAAGCTGTGCTCTTGCCGCCACCCCCCTCCTGCTGCGTAGGCCAGTTCCTGACGGGCCACGGACTGTCCATGGCCCAGGGTTGGGGACCCTGGTCTAAGCCACCCATTCCCCATAACTAGACCTGCTAGAGTAGCCATCAGGAAGTAATACAAGGACCATGCCCACTGGTGTCTCACCAGCTGCCGCCTACCACCACCTGGCCAGGTGGACATCAGACGGTCACACTCGTGAGCTCAGAAGCAGAGTGCCGTGGGGACCACACACAGGGAACAGAGCCGTGACCTCGAGTTCAGGCAGCGTGGGGTCTTACATCGGAGCTGTGGCCTACCCTTTCCCAGAGCTGCCAGCCCCAGTGAAAAATAAAAACCCAAAGGCACAGGCCAGGCTGGCAGGGATAATAAGGAGGAGTCGAGACACTGTCAGCATGCCTGGGGAGTGTGGCATGGTCTGCCCTCGGTAGGAAACGGCAGAAGAGCATGGTGTCACAGAGCCTGGCGACAGCAGGGCACAAAGTCAGTGTCCCGCATAGTTATAAGAATGGGCTCTGGGGCCAGACACTCAGGTTCAAATCCTGCCCACACTTCTGCCTGGCTGTGAGACCTTACCCAGGTCACTCAACCTCTCTGGCCTCTCCTTCTCCATGAGCTAGGAATGAAAATAGTTCTCACGGTACAAGTCACAGGGCTCAGGGACAGACACCACATACTCATAAAGCCTGTATACTGGGAACACCAGGGACGTGTCTGCTGTAGACCTCACTTAGGACAGTCCAGGATGGGAAACCAGGGACCCACCAATGGGTGAACGGAAAACCAAACTGTCCTGCGGCCATACCATGGTTGACCCTCTCAATAATGTGGACAGATCTCAAAAGAATGACACTGAGTAAAAGAAGCCAAACCAAGAAAGGACAAGAGTGCATATCCTGTCTGAGGCCATTTACATGAAAACCCAGGAACTGCAAACCCATCCATAGTGACGGAAAGCAGATCGGAAACAGCCTCGGAGAAAAGAGCGAAAGACCACTGAGAGCAGGAGGGACCGTCTCGGGATGAGATGTCTAGCGTGCTGACATCGGGGTGGTCTCACGGATGCCTAGAGATGTCAGAATGTGCCAAGTCGTGCACGTCAAACGAACGACTTGATTACCAGTGAGTGACATGGGATCATTCACAGGCATCGGTGCCGCCGTCCTGCTTCCCCATGTCTTGTCTGTCTTTCCCTGCACACGCGGCCCCATGCTGATCCACGTAATGATGTTCAGTGTGGACAGCAGAATGCCATACCTCGCCACTCACCTTCCCAAAGAGGTGGGACACCACCATGTCCGGCAGGGCTTGGGTCCAGCCAGAGATCTGGGGAGATAAAGCAGGTGGGATCAGAAACCAGGAGTTAACAGGGATTAAAATGGCAAACTCTTAGCACAGGGGCACAGCTGGTGCTCCAGCACCCAGCAAGGGTGTCCCCATTGGTTCTTGTCGCCTATTACCCACTGGGGGACAAAGTCTAGGTCTCTGTCCGGCTCTCTCTTCTCGGAGAGAAGAAATGTATGGCAAAGCATGCTGAATAAAGACCCAGTTGGTGGGGCCAGCATTTGGCATGGTGTTTAAGGTGCTGAACTCTCACATGGCTGACCACAGTTCGAGTCCCAGACCCAGCAACTTGAAAATCACACTGAGCGTATGTGTGTGTGTGTGTGTGTGTGTGTGTGTGTGCGCGCGTGCACGCCTAAAATCCCAGGAGGAGAATGGAGGAGAAGGGATAGTGCTATGGCCATCTTCCCGGGAAATGATTTCTCTTT
>NW_006159968.1:1630931-1642427 GCF_000334495.1 Tupaia belangeri chinensis | reverse complement strand
AAAAAAAAAAAAAAAAAAAACCGTAAATAAAAAGACCCCCCCCAACTCCTAGCTTACCCTGCACCAGAAGTTCTCCAAGTTCTCAGCAAAAAGGATTCCCTGCCCACTTCTAAACACCGAGCCCCCCCAATCTACACCCAGGATCTGTTTAGCTCCCAACTTTCCCTCCTATGTCATCCTCTAGCTTCCTCCTCAAACCAGGTTCCTCTCTTTGTTTTATAAGTTTTCTCTTTTTTTAAGAGAAATTTTCACTATAAAGTGCGTGCACTCTCCAGAGAGACAGAGAGAAAGAGAGAAATCACCCCCAAGGGGGGATGGCCATGACTCAATCTCTTCTCCTTCATTCTCCTCTTGAGATCTTGGGCACACATGCACATGTGCCCGGCATGAGTTTTAAGTCTCTGGGCGTGGAGTCCAGCGAATAACCACTATGCCATCTGCTGGTCCCCCTCACTTTGTATACTTTCCCATCTCTCCCCAGGGACAATGCTAGGTACAGAGCAGCTGCAGAGATGCCGCATTCCAGCAGGAGCCCCATAGATGCTGCGTAACAGCAGGAACTGAGCTGCGCAGACCTGCATCACAGCAGGAGCTGCATAGAGGCTGCATTGCAGCAGGAGCTGAGCATAGACCTGCATCACAGCAGGAGCTCCATTATCGTGCTGATGCCTTCAGCAGCAGGCAGGGCCTGGAAGGACAGAGGCTCTGCACCTACACCCGGTGGGGGTACTCACTGGCCCTGACTGCCACCTCCCAGTATGGCACTGGGCAGTCTGCAGAGCACTGGACTTCAACTTCTCATCTGTAATGGGGGCTCTGGGAACCTCAGGGCCATAAGGTCAAGGTGAGGATGACCAAGACACCAGGCGTGTCACAGTATCTGACACCAGTGCCTGACATGCATATAGGCCTTGGATGCAGGCCTTCTTCCTCCAGGCTGGGGCTGAAAGAGGGGCTTGGGGTAGATATTAGAACCCCACAAACAGCTCAGGCTCCACGCTAGCCAGTGGCCAACGTCCCCAGCCCTCCACGCCGGGCTCAGAACAGTGATCAAAGAGCCAAACTGACTGGAATGTCACTTCCCTTGCTGGGAAATCACATAAAAACAGGGAGTGTGTTCTGCGCCTGAATGTCAGGAGGGAGGGGCTCCTGCCCTCTGGCAGGATGTCCAAGGATGGATGGCAGTATCAGGACAAGGACGGGAGGGGTAGGAGAAGCAGGACCCCTCCAAACCTGCCCCCACCAGCTGCCTTAAACTTGACAGAAACACGCTCTCACTGAAACCAGGGAGCCTCCGCTTGAAAGCCTTTGTCCTGTCTCAGTTGGAATAATTTTCCCTCTCTTTGGCAAGCACCAGGGCCTTTAGCAAAAAAACAATACTCATTTTTAAAAGATAAACAGGAACCACAGAACCCCAGCCAGGGCACAGCTTCTGGAGACAGCTCAGGCCCCCTCCCCACTGGCAGCCCACTCTAGACCCCCAGGGGATGTGAGGTCCAAGTACGTACATCCAGGAGTGTGCACTGCCTAGCTGCCCGTGACCCTGGACAACTTCCTTCGCCACGCTGAGCCTCGGTTTCTTCCTCGTAAAATGCCTATAACAACTCGCACCTACTGGAGTCCCTGCGAGGATTAAGTGAGGCGATGCATGTAGAGCAGCAGAACTAGCTTGGAGTGCACCCGTGATGCACGTCAGCTAAGTGTGAGTGCCTGCTTCCAGCACAGCCAGTACTGAGCACACAGCTCTCCTCAGTAGCCCTGCATTCCTACCACTAGAGGCCTTTGTCTTGTACATCACGGCACTTACCACCTCGGGCAAAGCCCAGTACATGTTAGGTACCCAGCAAAGTGGTGCTGATCAAAGCTAGCTCAGGGACCCAAGTCCCAGTGGTTGTCCCTGCTGAGATCGCACAGTGCTACTTGAATTTTCAGAATGTCAGACAGCTGCGGTCATGCTTAGCATTCTAAGCAAAGCGGAGAAAAATGCTTTCTTTGCTGGGATCAGCAATCGGTGGCAGTGGAGGAGTGTGGCTGAGGGAGGTCTTGCAGCTCCACCACTCATCCGGGCAGTCTGTGAGTGCCTGTTTCTCTGCGTGCTAGACCCTACCTGCCTGGCCCAGGTCCCAGCTCACCTTGGAGGCAGCCCAGTCCATCCAGCCCTCTGCACAAGGGTTCACGTTGATGAGGACGAGGCCTTCCACCATCTCGGGGTTGTTCAGCTGCGATTCAAGACACGAGGTGAGACAGACAACCAGCGGACTTCACAGACCTCCCTGGGCCTCAGCCGGATGGGTGTAATGTACCATCATAACCAGACGGGACACAAATGCCCTCCCACCATGGCATAACGCTCAGTCACTTCTAGGAAACAGGTGTATACACTCACACCTAGGAGATGGTCAAGATCTTTTTTCTTTTCCTTTTTTTAATAAATCTACTCAGAGCCTAGATGGCCAGATCATCCTGTGTAGTCTGTATTTCTAACTTCGGCAAAAGCCAGCAAATCACAGGCAGTCAACATAGCCATGGGTGAATAAAATGAATTCTGTTACATCTCTAATCAATTTTTTTTGTAAGAATAGGAAAAATCCTGTAGCACCTGACTTGAGCCCACAATAGCAACGTGACGACTGGAAGCTGGAAAGGCATGGAGAGCAACTGAAGACCAGAGACGGTGTGGGAGGGGGTGGACAATGGGGGTAGGGTGGGAAGGAGGGAAGCAAGGGGAATAAAACAGCTAAACCTTCTTTAAAAGCAGTAACTGTGAAACCTGCCATGTTAACTCATGTGTCTCTGCTTCTACTTTGGAAGCAGATAAGGCCAGCTCGGGCGCACAGGCCAAGCCTGGCTCAGGAGATACCACATCCAGATGGTAGGCTGCGGGTCTGGTTTCCGGTAGACCTGTCTGCCCTGGTGTGTGTCCCCCTGCCACTGGCTGGCTGGGCTGTGGGGCATAACGGTGTGTGATCCTGTCGAGGGTGTCTGTCTTTGGCGTTCTCTCTCTCTTTCATTCTCTCTCCCTTTCATTCTCTCTCTCTCATTCTCTCTCTCTCTCACTCTGTCTCTTTCTCACTATCAGTCAGGATCCCTGAGGCATAACTACCGTGTGGCTGTTACCAAGTGCTGCAGCAATGCGAAGGAGCGCGGCTGATGGCAAAAGCATGTGTCCAGGACAGTATTCCAGAAAGAGAAAGGAACACCCTAAGAACGTCCGTGAGCACACTCACACACTTGCGCACGTGTAACTGGAGCACACGCCACCTGTCTGCCCGGTTGTGTGCCCCCCTGCCACTGGCTGGCTGGGCTGTGGGGCATAACGGTGTGTGATCCTGTCGAGGGTGTCTGTCTTTAATACTTACTCTCTCTTTCATTCTCTCTCCCTTTCATTCTCTCTCTCTCATTCTCTCTCTCTCTCACTCTGTCTCTTTCTCACTATCAGTCAGGATCCCTGAGGCATAACTACCGTGTGGCTGTTACCAAGTGCTGCAGCAATGCGAAGGAGCGCGGCTGATGGCAAAAGCATGTGTCCAGGACAGTATTCCAGAAAGAGAAAGGAACACCCTAAGAACGTCCGTGAGCACACTCACACACTTGCGCACGTGTAACTGGAGCACACGCCACAAGGTTAACACTGGTTTTCCATTCACAAATGCAATTAGGGGTCATTTCTTTTCCCCTTTTGGGCTTTCAGCTGCTTTTCCAAATGTCTTCCTTCATCTTGGATTAATTTGACTTAAATTTTTGAAAAATGCCAAAGAACTCACAGCAAATCGAGTTAGGATGTAGGCACCTGCTCCTGTTCCCATGCCGATCACACTTTTCAGCCTGAACGTAGAAATAAAACATCATGTCACAGGAAGAAAGAGTGACAGAAGCTCAAAGAACCCACTTAGAACCTGCCCCAATCCTTATCTCCAAAGGGCCTCGACCCCCTCCATGGCTGTCCTGGTTCTGAGGGTGTCCAGGAAGCTAGACAAAGTGGGGGCTCATGCTGTGACATGCCCTGAGGATCCTTCATGATGGGACAGAGACCATGGCCCTGGAGAGCCTCACCCCTGTCCCTTCCTTCACTCCTGCTGCCACCCGAGCTCCGAGAGACCGTCTGACATTTACAGGAAGGTCCATAAGGCGTGGACTCTTATGAACTTCCCACTACTAAGCTTATTTTGGATTCTAAAACTTGGAATGAAAACAAACTGGGCAAGAGACTAGCAGTAATATCATATTAAAGGCTCAAGTGAAAAGAGGAGCACTGTAAAAAGGAGAGAGAAGCTAAGGTCTCAGGCAGCCCTGTTCCAGAATGTTCTATGGAAGGTGAAGGTAATGAAAGAACAAGAGATATGTATGGGTCATATGTAGTCCTAATCTTTAAATTCTAACCTAATTTAAATTCACTCTTACCCAAACTGGTGCAGGACTCCGGGAAGCATTTCGGCCAGCTGGTCCATTGAGGGGTACATGTACCTGGGGAAGGCACAGGGAGGCAGTTAGTGAGAGTCCCGGTCCTGGCAGTAGTGAGTGTTCTAGCAGGGGTGCGTTGAGACCAGGGGCCATACAACAGCCCACCCATGCACCTCATTCCAAGAACCCCACACCACCCCCTGATCTTCAGGTGCTTACCATGTATGCCCCAGGCCCAGGTATGCATTTTTATGGGCAATATTAGCTCATTAAATCCTCACAATGAGTTCACCAGGTCTCAATGATTTTCCCCAACATTGAGGTAATAAAAATACGGAGGCTGGGACATAAGCCACTTAACCTCACAAGACCTACTGATTAGCTGAAAAGGGTGACCTCTGTTTGGCTTTGGGTCAAGGATGTGGGGGGAATGAGGCTGACACTACTTAGTAGACATTTCATGGCTCCAACCTTAGGGCAGAGCAGTTAGAACAGGCATGAATGAATCCCAGCAACCAAGTGACTATCAAATCCTACACACGCCAGGCTCTTGGTGAGGCAATGGAGGCCATCTGAGCGAGGCTGTGTTCTGCCCAGGAGAGGAGGGGTGGTGAGTCAACGGGAAGTGAGTGTGGATCACAACAAATTACAGGACGCCGAGGCAGGGAGGCTGAGGCAGAAAGAGCAAGTGGTCGGGGAGTCGGAGGCACAGGGAGCCTGATGAGGAAAGCATAAGGAATATGCCGGGCAGGGAGCCAACATGTGTACAAGCCCTGGAAGGAGCCAGAAATGGCCCAGGTGGTACAGCTCTGCCTCTATGGAGACAATGACTAGGAGGGAGGAGGGGACCCTTGGGGACATCAGGGTCTCAGACACTGACCTCATTCAGAAATGGCCAAGGCTCCACTTCACTTAGAGCCAGCAGCCTCTTGGAAGCCACTTAACTTCGGGGTTTGTTTCTCCCCTGCTCCCAGGGGTGGGTGCACAGGGAGGGGGGAGTCTGCTCAGACAGCCCTTCCTGAATGGGAAGCAGACTCCAGGGTTTGGAAAAGCCCAGCCAGGGGCCATCCTGCTTTACTAACTCAAGATGAAGGGAGTTCCCCCAGGAGGGCCTGGGAGACCGCCCACCCCCACTCTAACTACAGGAGGCAGACACCAACCCAGTCCTGTTCAGACCCGGGTTCCCACCAAATGCCCTCTGTAATCACCTGGTAAACCGAGGAAAACACCCTGGCCTTGACCAGATCAACTGGAGGTGGGGCCCAGACCTCAGAGTATTTTTAAAACGTCCCCAAGAGGAGCTAAGAGACTACTGTAGCCCAAGATTTCCTTTTAATTGACGGGGAGCATGTGTGCTCACCTGAGAAAGACAGCTTCACTTAGAGCCAGCAGCCTCTTGGAAGCCACTTAACTTCGGGGTTTGTTTCTCCCCTGCTCCCAGGGGTGGGTGCACAGGGAGGGGGGAGTCTGCTCAGACAGCCCTTCCTGAATGGGAAGCAGACTCCAGGGTTTGGAAAAGCCCAGCCAGGGGCCATCCTGCTTTACTAACTCAAGATGAAGGGAGTTCCCCCAGGAGGGCCTGGGAGACCGCCCACCCCCACTCTAACTACAGGAGGCAGACACCAACCCAGTCCTGTTCAGACCCGGGTTCCCACCAAATGCCCTCTGTAATCACCTGGTAAACCGAGGAAAACACCCTGGCCTTGACCAGATCAACTGGAGGTGGGGCCCAGACCTCAGAGTATTTTTAAAACGTCCCCAAGAGGAGCTAAGAGACTACTGTAACCCAAGATTTCCTTTTAATTGACGGGGAGCATGTGTGCTCACCTGAGAAAGACAGAGACAGAGACAGAGAATGGGAAAAAGCACCCCCCAATGGGGTGCGGTCATGGCACAATCATTTCTCCACCCTGTTGGGAAGTGCGGCAGGCATGCACATGCGTCTGACATGCTTTTCAAGCCCGTGGGGCTGGGATTTGAATTGCCTTGGGCTATGTGGGATCGGATTCCCTTAATCGTGAGGCTACAGGGCCGGCTCCATGCCAAGTTCTTCATAAACTCCTCACCCGGATTTCTCCATTCGCTCCCTGAAGACTGAGCGCACAAGTAATCTCACGGTTCAACCAAACAAAGGTTTACTGCAAGACCGCTGGTCTTATCTGCCGGCTAAAACTTAACCAAACCATTGTTTTAACAAGCTTTTAATTTTTGGCCCTGCCCCATGTAATTGGATGTCCCTTCTCTCTTTTCAGATAAAGGTTAATTATTAAGGATAATTCTGAGCACTAATAAAAAAGGAGGATCTGTTTGTAAGTGCCAAAGGGCCCCTTCTGAAAGCTGTACACCCCAGAATCTGCTCCCATCTGGTTGGATCATAGCTTTAGCTGTGGGTCGGGTAGGGGCATCTCTAAGGTCAGCCTCCCCCCTTGTGATACTAACTGGAGGGTCTGCAAGCCTGATCACAGCCACACAATGGGAAAGGGCAGGCCCCTGGCTGCACACTGAGGAGGGCCAGGGAGAGTAAACACCCTGAAAACAGGCGGCCTGATGTTCCAAAGAGAACTGAGTCTTTGAATCAGCAGACTGGGGTCAAAGCCCAACTTTCCTGACTCCCAACTATGCAATTGTGAGCAAGATAGTTAATGCCTCTCCACCTCAGTTCCTTCATCTAGAAAATGCAACTAGCTCCACCAGCTACACATAAGTAGCCATGAAAATTAAGTAAGAAAGAACTTTCTTTTTTAAGAGAGATTTTTGCCATAGAGTACATATGTTCCCTGGAAAGACAGAGAGAGACAGCGAGACAGAAAGTGAAAAAATCACCCCCAAGAGGGGATGGCCATGCCACAATCCTTCCTCTTCCATTCTCCTCTTAGGATCCTGGGCACACACATACATGCATCCAGCATGAGTTTAGTCACCGGGTCTGAGACTTGAACTGTGGTCGACTACATGGGAGTCAAGCAACATAACCATTATGTCATCTACTGGTCCCCCCAAAAAACATTTTTAATTAAAATGATTAAGCCTGGCCCATGTTACTTGCTCCATCACTGTGGTCTTCCTCTTTTTTCTTCCCACCCCTCTAGGTTTGTATCCTCACTCTGGTCTTGCTGAGGCGCTCTCCCCCATCAGTCCTGCACAGGGTGAGCAAGCACACTGTGATAAAGCCAGTCTGGCTGGGGACTGGGGACTGGGGACTGGGGGATGGTGTTTAATGGGCACAGAGTCTCAGTTTGCAATGATGAAAAGGTCCTGGAGGTGGATGATGGTGATGGCAACGTGTTTGATGCACTTACTGCCAGTGAACTGTATAGTACTTAATAATAATTAAGGGGCTAATTACATGTTATATGCATTCTATCACAATGAAAATGGTTAAAATTAAATGCTAGGTTTTCAGGAATTAAAGAATACAATTCTTAAAAACAAGCCAGCTGAATGGTCCTCCTCCTCCAGTCTCCACCTTGCAGAGCTCACAGGGCACGAGGCTCTCTCCTCTTACCCCAGGGGGAAGGATGCAGCACCGTCCTGCTGACCAGGGGCGTCCACGTGGCAGACAGCAAAGTGCTGGGTGATCTCCTGCATGTCCTCTGAGTTGAAGAGGGGGTTGTAGCAGGTTTTGTCTGGAGAGATGAAGAAGGAGTTAGAGGGAGGTTAGTTGGCTTGGTGGCAAAAACATTCTGTTCGTTTCATTCCTATTGAGCAGAGGGAAGGAACTCACAAGAAAGAATGCCTACCTTTCTGTTTCCCACTCCCACTTTACTCTGGTGGTAAAAGTAAGACTAGGTCATGGGACGGGGGAGGGTCCGGAGGTGGGATGGGCTGTAAACGCCACTGCACGTGCTGGTGGAAGAATCTGAAACTTGCAGTTGGCACTGGCAGAGGTTCCAGGCTCAGTGCCTGCTCCTCCTGCAGTGGGTGATGGCCATGATGGCACTGGCATGAGGTAGGACTGCTTCACAGACACCCCCTTTCTCTCTAGGTCTTCCAAATCCTCACATGTGGAATGGTATGGCCACAGCACACAACTTTCAAACAAGGAGGAGCACAGCAGATGAAGCACGGATCCTTTGCCAACTATGTGGCCTTGCTTGTGGCTGCTAATAACCTAAGGTATAAGGCAAAGATGGCCACTAGTCATCAGCCCTTCCCCTTTCCTCTCCTGGACTACATTTCCCAGGGTCCCTTGCAGTTAGAGGCAATCACGTGTTACGGGGCTGGCCAATAGCATGTGATACTCGCCATTTCTCCAAATACTTGCCATCAAGTTATCTAAGGTTCTCTCTTTCCCCATCTACCCGCTAGACACAGAGAAGCCAGGAGAAATCTCTGGGGTCCCAGAAATGGTTTCAGGGGAGTCTGGGTCCCTGAATCATCATGTGGTACATGTCTCACTGAATTAGTACATTAGTGAGAAATAAGGGAACATTGTGTTATGTCACCAAGATCTTGGGGTCTTTTGTTATACAGCATTTAGCCTACTATACTTTAATGAGCTGCTCTAAAATGAAGTTAATAGCCCAAAATGCAACTCCATTTCCTTGGACTCCATCAAGTGGGATATGATGAAGTCTATCAAAGCACCTAGCATGGGATGTGGTATGTTACGGGTGGCAGTGGGGGGGTGGGGGTGGGAAAGATGTGAGATGAAAGAGAAGTGAGAAGAAAGGAGAAAAGTGTCTTCAGGGACTGACATTGACCCCAGCTCCAAAGAAGTAACTAACAAGCTGTAGGAAATAGAATGTGAATAAGCAAACATCCATCAAAAAGCAGCAAGCATCGTGCTTGCAGTATCCAGGTTCACAAAGTAACCGAACCAGGAAGGTCTGTGGATATCTTCAGAATCAGCACAGAAAGCGTCTCTGTATTCTTTGTATTCCCAGCTATGAAAAGGGAAGGACCCACAGGCAGTAATACTTCCTGTAATCTTAAGAATTCACTGTCTAAATATTCACAGCAGTGTTATTCCTAATAGCCCAAAAGTGAAAACACCCCAGTGTCCATCAGTTAAAGAATGGATAAACAAAGCATAGCATATCCATACAATGGAATATCATTCCGCAAGGAAAGAATGAAGGTACATGCTATAACAGCCAGACTCTGAGAACATTATGAAGAAGGCGGTCACAAATCATTATATAAATGATTCCATTTATGTAAAAGTCAGAATAAGCAAATTCATGAAGTTGGGGGGAGTCGGTCACCAGGGATGTGGGTGATGGAAGACTGTGGAAGGGGAATAGATAGAGGGCATGGGGTTTCTTTGGGGGATGATAAAAATGTTCTAGAATTGCCCATGCTGCTGGCTGCACAACTCTGAAACTACTAAACTCACTGTGGATATGAATTTAAAAGCCACCGTCACAACCAGACAGCAAGTGGAGAGCCCCTGTGTTCCCAGCACCTTGGGCAAGCAGACAACTCCATTCTCCACAGCAGAACATTCCAGGCTTTTCCAGGCTGTGGCAAGAGTTCTTCCAAGAACAGCTTCAGGAAGTCCCAGAAAAAGGAGAAGCAGCCGCTCCCACAACCAGCCCTTCCCGCTGACTTTTTCTCCACCCCTTTAGAACTGGCTGCCCATGGATCCTTCAGTTCTGAAACTTACGGTTCATGCCGATGTCATGGTAAGTGAGGATGACAGGCCGGTTTCCTTTGGGGGTCCCACACAGCGTGACGTGAATGGAGCCATGTAAAGTCTCGATGTCCTGTTCCTGAGGAAAGATGGCAGACAGAGGGTCCATCATGTGGGGTTGGCGGTGTCCGTGTGGCTGTATTTGCTGACTACAGACACCCAGTGTATTTCCAAGTGCATTTGAGGAAGCTTCCAGCATGCTTCTCATGGGGCTGCCTGAGCCTTGGGTTTCTGGTGACAAATCACTCTGGCCAGTAACCACTCTGGGAGGGTGGGAAGGGGAAGGAGCCCCAATCCCAAGGCAGATGAAAGAGACCTGGTTCACCTGTGCCATTAACTGCACAAAACTCCAGGGAAAGGGCCAGCCCTGGTGACCTCTCTCTCTGCTTCCTCCATCTGGAAAATTGAGGCCATCAAGGTAGGAGCCTCCTTGACTCCCTGCTCCCACGCCTCACCTGACCCATAGGTTATTACACCTGGCATGGACATCGACATTTGGGGCTCCCTAGAATTCAGTCCTTTCTTCCAATTTCCTTAGGGACTACACCCACTCTTGCCCTCAGGCCTAGGAGATCTATGGATGCTGACCCGTCCCTCACAAGAGCGGATGAGGCATCAGAGTGGGACATGGAGCACCTCAGATGTACCAAACCTGCTCCCTGTCAGTGGCTACTGATAGCAGTAAGATCGGGAGAGAAAAGTGCCTCTCCAGAAGAGGGGAAGGCTTGGAACCCATTTAGGGTCCTGTGCACCTGAGCAAGTCGCCGTCCTCAGCTCTCATCTGGAAAATGGGAGCAAGCCTAGGATCTACCTACCTTCGAGGGGAGCTGGAGACACCCAGGCTCCCAGGCCCAAGAATGATGTGGCTATTAGGCACCTATGGTGTGCCAGGTTCCCTCAGTGGCTGGAAGGATGAATAGTTAAGAACTCTAGGCTTTGGGGTAGTGGGGCGGGCCTCAAGGGCTGCATATATTGTGGGAAACAGACAGGAAGAGGATTTAACCCTCCAGGGGACTGGTGGGAGGATGACCAGGGTAGACTCCTAAACCTCCTAAGGCCAGTGGCACTCTGTTTGAGGAACTGGTTCAAACACACTCTGCTCCAGGCCCCATCTCAGGGTATGAAATACCACATTGTGCTTTCAGCAAAAGCCGCCCCCTCCTCAGCCCAGGCCAGCCCTCTCTCTGAAGGCCCTCAAGCAAGCAGGTTCCCAAGCTGCCATAGCACCTTAGTGAACTGGGGAGAATGACCCACACTTCCCAGGATGTGGCGGTGTCACAAGGGGATGGTGTTGACATAAACAGACACAGTGTGGAGACGCCCCTGTGTAGAGAGGGCCCCGCCCCCAGCAGTGCCCTGTCCATCGCAGCACAGATTCCTCCTGACCCAATCTCACCTCTTCACCCAACCAAGAGCTTCTCTGGGACATGGCTCACCCATGCTCTGCCCCTCTCTCTTTC
>NW_006159968.1:1625958-1630453 GCF_000334495.1 Tupaia belangeri chinensis | reverse complement strand
ATTCTTTCCTGTTCATAATGAGTACTGGAGAAATCCACAGAGACCGAGCGATGGCCCAGCCCCCAGCCCCCAGTCATCTGCCAGGCCAGACCTGGCCCTGAAGCCACTGTGGGAACAATGGCCCACTGTGAGACATTCTCTATTGTCTCCCCAGCTGACCCACATGGCTCCTTCTAAAAATAGGCCAGGCCAGGCAGCATCCCCACCACCCGTGGTCACCAGGGTTAAAATCCAAGCTCCACCTTGTCCTGGTCCCCCAACCATCCAGGTCCTCCTTCCTGAGGAGGGAGAGAGCCACCTCCACCCAGTTGCCCAGGAGGTGGCAGTCACCGTGTGGGATCCAGGAGGTCACCCGTGTGGGGTCTCAAACACAGCAGCAGGCAGGATGGGGATTCTGAGCACACGCAGCAGAAGGCTTAATGCCATAGCATCAAGAATGTCCCTGCAGCCCTGGCCCTGAGATAAGGACGAGGATACAGTTTGACTCTTCTCTGGGTACCTTAAAACTACACAGCTGTGAAACTGCAGCTACCCCTGAGGTATCTTCCCTCTTTCTCCCAGCCTGCTTTATGGTTCCATTTCAGGCCCTGGCATAGATGCCTGCTCACAGGAGGCCCCTGTAGGTGACAGATCAGAGACTGGCATGACCAGGTAAGTATTACCTCCCAGGAAGGAAGATTTTCTGCCAATGCATTGATGCCCTTGAGGTTCACTCTTCCTTCTGCTCCTTAATTGGCAGTGAGATTCTCAGCAAAGCCTCCAGGACTGCGGACAGCTCCTGGAGCGCCGACTCCTGGTCCTCAGGAGACCCAGGGAGGGTTATTGCCGTTACCCTGCTGCCCTCTGCCTCACGGACACTGCCCCAGCTTCAGCCTGAGCAGATTTCTCTGGGTCAAGGGGACACTAAAGCTCCAGTCTCCAAAAGAGGAGATGAAGGAGATATGTGGGTACAGGGTACAGGATTGCTCCGAGTGGCAGGTGAGCTTTGGGGAGGGTGAAGACTTGCTGAGTGCCCACCAAGACCCTGGCAGGACCCCTGGCCCCATGGCCACAGGGAAGCTTACTAATCTCATGTTACAGGGGAAGACATTGAGGTGACTTCTCTAAGATCCCCAGCTGTAGAGATGCAATGAGAATTAGAAGCCTCTTGCACTGGGCCCTAGGTCCCTTATGCCCAGGGTATGTGTGTACTCACCAGCCCTCCTCTGATTTCTGTCCCACAGGACACACAGGAATGGGAAGGAGGAAAGAAACGTGTGTGGTCTTCCCTGTGCCTCAGTCCCAGTCCCGTGCATACACAAACACACGTGCAAGGGTAAATTCTAAGTCAGCTCCATTGACCAAAACCAGGAAGCCCGTGTCTGAGATTGAATGGGAGAATTCAGATTCACAAGCACATGCCGCCTTTGTCCTCTGCAGTCCCAAAGGCACATCCTGTCCTCCAGTCCTGGTGGGGATGAATCACCCAGTGTCCTAGGGGAAGGAATCCATCTTGGGTCTCCGAGTTTTCCCAGTGAGGGCACAAGGACCCCAGAGCAGAACTGCGTGGCACACTGGATGTCCTCTAGCCTCAGAGAAAGGTCCCTGTCTTAGGGCTCGTCAGGGCTCCCTCAGGCTGGGACTGTGGCTGGGACACACACATACCTCCTCATACACCAGAGCCCCTCCCTCGGCTCTTCCATGGTTCAGACCCAGACCACAGACTTGCTCATGGGGCTCTGATGGACAGGGATACAAACAGAAGCTAGGCTATACAGATTTGGCTCACCAGTTCTGAAAGAATCTGGAAAGCTCTGAAGGTATGAGGTGATGGCAGTGACAGTGGCAACAGCCATTGCATCCGCCATTGCATCTTACTCCAGGCCCTGGCCAGGCAGCTTCCAAACGCTCTGTCACTGAACACAGCCAACAACCCCACTGGCTAGTATCCACGCTCACCGTACAGATGAGAAAACCGAGGCCAGGAGAGGGTAAATAATTTGTCCCAGGTCACACAACTGGTTAGTGATACCACAAAGGCCTGCCTCAATGGCCTAAGTCAACTGACTGGATGTTGGGGGGCTCTAAACACCGGCTGTTACTGCCCTCTCCCACAGGCCCCAAGAAGACATTGTCTATGCTGGACTCTAAGAGGATGTGTGCTCCCCAAGACTCTCGGCACTAGTAGGCTGGGCAGACACCTCAGCCCAGCAAGTCTTATGGTCAAGACAAGGCCACAGCAAGAAGGGCACCCTATGGAACACCAGACCAAGAAAGGTGACCTTGGCCAACCAGGCCCAACACCGCATCAAGGCTTGCTGAGGCAAGAAGGACCAACTGAGAGGACAGAGTCTCAAGAGAAAAGGCCAGGGACTCACCCAGTACCATCTTATTATAAAATAATGCACCCTGATTCTACATCTTCCTGGTTCCTCCTCTGAGCCCCAGTGGGGGAGAGATGGACACAGCAGCGTCACTAATTTTACAATCCTCTCCCTTATGTAGCACAGAAAACAGGAGATACGGTGGGTAGGGCAGCGGACAACCCAACAGTGCCCACACACAAGGAGGGCGTCCTTGCACTGAGCAAACCCGCTCAGGCTGGGAGTGGCTGACAGCTTCTGGGGCTGAGGCGGTGAGCAAAGCTCGAGTTCCTGATGATTCCCACCCAAGTCTCAGGGATGCGTCAGGCGCCCTGGCGACTTCTGAAAGATAAAGAGGCTAGGTCTAAGGCTACCCCCCTCATCCCGTGGTCATTCTTAATGTTTCACCACATCGAGAAAGGCAAGAGATTAGGAAGAGGAGGCAATGGAATGCTCCAGAAGGTGCCAGCCTGGGACGACAGCGTGACACCAGGGCCTACCCAAGGCCTCAGTATCCTTGGGAGAAAGCAGTAGGAGGAAAGTGTCTCTTGAATTAGGGAAAAGAACGGATGTGGTGGGGGGCAAGTGCCTTCTGGGAGGGAGAAGGGAAGGGAGGCGACAGGTCCTGTGCTGACTGTGAGGCTGTGCTGGTACCATGTTTGCAACAGCCTCCAGACAGCAATGCCCACCCCTGCTTTATAGATTAGAGAACTAAGCCCCAGGGAGGTCAAACAAGAGGCCAAGGACACAGGGCTAGCCAGAGCAGAGCTGGCTCTAGACCCATTTCTGTCCACTGCAGCCTTGCTGGGACACCAGGACATGAATGTCCTTACCAGGTCAGCCTGACAGTGCCTGATCTGAACAGACCCCCGGGTCCCACACTGGTGCTGGGGGGTGGCGAGGAGGGACCCTCTGCTATTCCACAGAACCGCAATTCTAGGAAACCCACAGAGCGTGCAGGAGAAGCACCAGTTTTAGTCCTAAAGCCTCATTTTGTGCGTTGATCCAGATGAGCGTCCCTGCCATCTGTCACTCGGGTCTGCTCTGAGTCACGTTGGCTTTGCTGGGAAGTGGGGGTGGGGGAGGGTGGATGAGAAACAGTGGGCTGAGGATTTGCCAGCTCTTTTCTGAGTTCTGCCCACCTTCAGTCAGAGGGCATGAAAACAAGAAGCAACTGTGTGCAAAGAATGAAATTAGCAAAAGGTCACCATTCCCATCTTCCCTGTGAGCTGATCTGCTTCCAAGAGAAGAGGGAAACCCAGCCCCTGACTGGGCTGTCCAGCCCAGCTTCACCAGACTGGGAGCGCCAGAGCAGAAATGGAGCCCCTGCCCTGGGCCCTCCTGCCCTCCTGCCCTCCTGCCCAGAGCTGCCTCCTTCCCCCAGGCCCTGGGGGGTAGCATCAGCTCATTTCTCAGAGTCCTGGTGAGCACAAACATAGATTCCCATGGAAACCAAATCAAATCAAACCATCTGAATAACCAAAGAACCAGGTGGAAGGAATTAGAAACAGCAAACCCAACAAGAGAGGCATTTCGGGCCACAGAGAACTACGGGCCGTGAGTTAGGGACCATGGGTACTGGGATCCACCTGCCACCGCTTCCCTGACCCAAAGTGATCCAGACTTTGGTGGAAAGTGAGTCAGCCGAGGCCAGCTGTCTCCTCATGTGACATCGGGTGAACTCCTTCCACCTCTGGACCTCATGAACCTTCATCTCTGAAATGACGGTAGTCACCATCCCTCCCCGGGCTGCTCTGAGGATGAAGTAAGCTGGTCGTGGAAGGAGGGCTATGCAGCTAGGACGGAGTTATACTCCAGGGACATCGGCCCTTACAGCTCCCAGGGTTACTGCATCCTGGGGGTCAGCTGACCTAAATGTAAGAGGATCCCTCTGGCCAGTTCCTTAACATCTTCCAACTGTTCTCTCATTTTCAAAGGAGGGTAACACCCACTTTGGCAGGGAAGCTCTGAGACAATGCAAATATCCACCCCTCCCCTCCCCTCCCCTCCCCAGCCTTCCACAGTCTCCCCATCTGGAGTACAGGGGGTAGGGCTGGATGGTGTCAAAGGTATCTGTCAGCTCTGGTAATCTTAGACCCTAGAATTCTAGCCAAAGAAAATAAACCGGGTTGCAAATACTCCCATCCTCGGCA
>NW_006159968.1:1605465-1624674 GCF_000334495.1 Tupaia belangeri chinensis | reverse complement strand
GGCATTCATCAAAACTGTAAACGTAACTGTCTAGAACCTGATGCCAGGGCCTTCTCAGCAGAACCAGATCAAACCATGTCCTTCCTGTCACCACCACATCCCTGCAGTCCTGGGCTCTGAGGCCTCCAAAAATCACTCCAGGAAGAGGAGGGAGCAGCTAGCAGCCGTTCACATGCAAATCACAGATCCATTCGCCTGAAAACACCCCCTGGGCCAAAACAGAGTGTTCTCAGGTGATGTCAGCCCAGGAGGGAGAGAAGGCCATGTGCTCCCCAGCCCCCTGGCTCCTAGATTGCCCAGAGCTTGGGCTCTGGCTACCGTGCATGTCCATGTCTTTGGATTCCCTGAAAAAAAAAGCTTACGGTCCTGCATGTGATATGCTGGGAAGGGGAAGGAGAATCTGCTGCATTGGTCAAAATACTGAAGGGACCAGCAGTTAGCGTAATGGCTATGTTGCTGGACTTGCACATAGTCGACTGCGGCTCGAGGCCCGGACCCGGTGGCTTAAAACTCACGCCGGGCGCGTGTGCATGCGTGCCCAAGATCCCGAGAGGAGAATGGAGGAGAAGGGCTTGTGGCGTGGCCATCCCCCCTGGAGAGTGATTTCTCCCTTTCTGTCTCTCTGTCTCTCTGGCAAGCACATGCGCCCTATAACAAAAACCTCTCCAAAAAAATAGAAAGAAAGAAACAGCACTAACTGCTTCCACAAAGTCGCTCAGACTCCTGAGGCTGGCTCCTAGGACTCCATCTGCATAAGCAGAAAAGGGACAGGCCATGGTGTGATGGCAGTGCCTGTACCCAGGGGGCGAGGGGCCTGGGTTTGTGTCGGGGTCCTCCCTGAGCACCCGGGCCCATATGCCATGATCTGGGGGTGAGTGCGTGTGAGAACCCTGTTGGGGTGCTCTCTCTCTGTCTCTCATGAAATAACTAAATAAACATTTAAAACATCAACAGGAGACCACCTAACTGAATGGACAAAGCTGTGGCTACCCAGGCCCCTCAAGTCCCAAGTCCTGCATCAGCTCACCCTCAATGGGCTAAACACAGGCCCCGTGAAGGAGTGTTTAGATGACTGGCTTGGCCAGATTTGTATAAAAATAGAAACTGCAGAGGTAACTGGCACCTAGTCCCTACGACTAGATTTGCCTCCCAGGCCGAGGCCTGCCTCCCAGAAAGGCGTCCTGGTGAACAGAACCAGCCTGGGTTGAACAGCTGGGTTCTGCATGGCACACTTCCAGCTCAGGCTGTGGGAAGGCCTCATGCCGACCAGGCTGTCCAGGGCAGGCAGGTGGCTGCTGCTTAGCTGGGGCGTCCATTGAGGATCCTGAGGGCCAAGCGCGCTGGCAGTCCCCAGACCGGCACGCCCTGCGGCCACCCTCAACCGAGGTGCTGTTGTGCTCAGTTTCACAGCCCTGGGCGCAGTCACCCCTGGGGCCCAGAGAGCTCGGATCTGACACTACGGTGCGGCCCCTGAAGGAAATGCTGCGGCACTCCCCACCCAAGTCTGGAGACGGCTGCCAGTCTGAGGAGGCTCCATAAATACCGTGCGTCCCCTAGATGTAGAAACCGTCCAAACGCCAGTTTTAAACAAAGGCCTGTCTGACAACAGCCTGGACCAGGCCTTCGAAATGCCCAGATTCAGCTCACATCCATGATTTGTGGTAAGACAGGCCTACCTAACAGCAGCTTACGGAATCAATGTGTCTTTGCCCTGGGAAGGCTGAGAATACCCGCCGAGGGCCCAGGCTGGTGCTGTTGCCTGGCCTGGATGTTCAATCCCAGCTCCTCCTTCTCACATCACTGGCTCCAGTTACCCTCCAAATCTTAACTCGACATTACCTCCTCAAAGAGCCTTTCCTGACCCCTCAGTCTAAAACAGCACCCACCACACCAGTCCCCGTCACTAGCTCCGTACTGGGCTTCACTGCTGTCTTCCGGTCACTTGTGGCTGCCAGAATCACCACACTTGGCTGTTCCTGTTTGCCTCTCCCTTCAAGGGAGTTGAAAAAGTGGTTTCCGGAAGCCCATGGCTTGAGTTCAACCCCTAGCTCCACCCCTTTCCAGCTGTGGGATCTCAGGCAAATTGCCGAACACCCCCCACCCCCGTGCTTCAGGTTCCCCTTCTGCTAGGACTACTGCAGCATCAGATGAGCACGGGTAGAAGGTGCTCGCAGCGGAAGAGGGGTGCCTGACAATACTCGGTGACCAAGAGTGCAGAGCTATTATTGCAGATGTTTTGTTTTTTGTTTTTGCTAGAGGGTGCATGCGTTCACAGGAGAGAGACAGAGAGAGGGAGAATGAGAAAGCAACCCCAAGGAGGATGGTCACACCAAAACTCCTTCTCCATTTCTCCCTCCTTTTGGGATTTGGGCACATGTGTCCAACATGTTTTTCAAGCTGTCAGGTCTAGAATTCAAACTGTGTGGTTGGTGGTATGAGATCTAGTGCCTTAACGCCAAGTCATGGCTGGCCCCATTCCAGATTTAAGCTCCTGAAAACAAGGATCACTGCCTATCACGGTAGTCCAGCACCTAAGGTAAGGCCAGGCACAAAGTGGGCATTTGTCAAAGAAATGGAGGAGCACACTCCAGGAGAAGATGCCCCCACTTCCCAGCACAGCTGCGGGGACTCACAGGAAGCGCTCAGCCAGGCCTGAGGTGCAATGAGGTTGGGAAACGTCATCCGACCTCTGCCAATCCCTCCGAAAGCTTCCTTCTACGAACCGCACTTTGCTGATATCCTAAGGGTACAGTTCCTTTGCCTACTCCACCCAAAACCAGGGTGACCTGCCCCAGCAGCAGGGGCCAGAGCACCTGCCCTCTGCCTTACCAGCCCCCTGCATCCTGAGATAGCATGTACAAAGTGCTTTGCAAATGTCAAGAGCAAAGCCAAAGTGAGAAATGATCCCCACAGGGAACAGAGGAACTACAGGGTCTCCAGACTTGGTAACCAAGATTTGAAAATCCCTATAACCACACTGTCCGGCAGGCAATCCCACTCCCAGGTGTCCCTTGTGGCTGCCAGAATCACCACACTTGGCTGTTCCTGTTTGCCTCTCCCTTCAAGGGAGTTGAAAAAGTGGTTTCCGGAAGCCCATGGCTTGAGTTCAACCCCTAGCTCCACCCCTTTCCAGCTGTGGGATCTCAGGCAAATTGCCGAACACCCCCCACCCCCGTGCTTCAGGTTCCCCTTCTGCTAGGACTACTGCAGCATCAGATGAGCACGGGTAGAAGGTGCTCGCAGCGGAAGAGGGGTGCCTGACAATACTCGGTGACCAAGAGTGCAGAGCTATTATTGCAGATGTTTTGTTTTTTGTTTTTGCTAGAGGGTGCATGCGTTCACAGGAGAGAGACAGAGAGAGGGAGAATGAGAAAGCAACCCCAAGGAGGATGGTCACACCAAAACTCCTTCTCCATTTCTCCCTCCTTTTGGGATTTGGGCACATGTGTCCAACATGTTTTTCAAGCTGTCAGGTCTAGAATTCAAACTGTGTGGTTGGTGGTATGAGATCTAGTGCCTTAACGCCAAGTCATGGCTGGCCCCATTCCAGATTTAAGCTCCTGAAAACAAGGATCACTGCCTATCACGGTAGTCCAGCACCTAAGGTAAGGCCAGGCACAAAGTGGGCATTTGTCAAAGAAATGGAGGAGCACACTCCAGGAGAAGATGCCCCCACTTCCCAGCACAGCTGCGGGGACTCACAGGAAGCGCTCAGCCAGGCCTGAGGTGCAATGAGGTTGGGAAACGTCATCCGACCTCTGCCAATCCCTCCGAAAGCTTCCTTCTACGAACCGCACTTTGCTGATATCCTAAGGGTACAGTTCCTTTGCCTACTCCACCCAAAACCAGGGTGACCTGCCCCAGCAGCAGGGGCCAGAGCACCTGCCCTCTGCCTTACCAGCCCCCTGCATCCTGAGATAGCATGTACAAAGTGCTTTGCAAATGTCAAGAGCAAAGCCAAAGTGAGAAATGATCCCCACAGGGAACAGAGGAACTACAGGGTCTCCAGACTTGGTAACCAAGATTTGAAAATCCCTATAACCACACTGTCCGGCAGGCAATCCCACTCCCAGGTTTGATATGTAAAGAACTGATTGGGGCGGGGTGGGGGGCGCACACCAACAACGCATGTCAAAGACACAGGGATGGGAACTTATCTGGTGATGGCTTTGATGGATAGGCACCATATTCATGCTGGGAAAAATCATGTTGTACACCGTAAAGATGTACAGCAATTTAATGTAAATAAAAAACATAAAACTACGCTTTAAAAGTGTTGGGGGGGATAAAAGGGAAAGAAGGGTCTAGAAGTGCTATTTGGACACCCACATTCACGGCACCATTAGTCACAACAACCAAAGGGGTCCCGGAGCAGCGTGTAGGGGCCACTTCCACCTAGCTATGTCTCTGCTCTGCCTTCTTGCAGGGGTAAGCTGTGGGCACTGGGGTCGATGACCGCCAGGTGTGGGGACAGGTCAATCTCGGCCCCTGGGTATGTGCCCTCGCTCTCCATCTCTCTGGCTTTGTCACTTCGCGGTTCTGCTCACCTCTGAAAGGTCGATACCAGAACCCCCTACTCAGGGCACTTGAGAAGATTAAATACATGAAATGAAATTCAGCGTGCCACCGTGAGGCCCTAACACACGGTAAGTGCTCAAACGCATTCACTGCTACTGTTTTGTTCATTTTACAAATGGAGTATAATCCGGGCTCAGAGAAGTTAAGTAATTTGCTCAGAGTCAACTGGAATTAAATGTGCATCAGGTTGACTCATTAAAAAAAAGGGGGGAAAGCAAACAAAAAACATGCTTTTCCTAGGATGGCATGTCTCAGCCAAGGCCTGACCATTGCTGGCGGAGCTCGGTTTCTTCACTCATAACCTGGGAGAAGCCAGCCTGGTCTGAGTGCACGGCAGACGTGCCAGAGGGCTGGGACAGCCTGGACGCAGACACTGGGGGACCATCAGGCAGTCACTCCCGTGGGAAGAGGGAAGGAAGGACAAGGTACATATCTGGCTGCTCCTAGTCAGGAGCCCCTGGGGTGGAAATAGCGACCCCCCTCCCAGTCCCAGGTGTCCCTTGACTGTCCCAGATGTCCTTGATAGCAAAGAAGGTGGCAAACGTCCCAGGCTGGAAGGATCTTCTGGGGCAGGCAATGCTTAGCCCCAGTTCACAATGTCAGTCCTCACGGGAAGCAGCGTCTATCTCTGAACAGCCAGTGGACACTGCGACCCCTGGCTCAGGCTCCGCTCCCAGCCCATGGCTCCCGCACTGGGAGGCGGTCAAAACACATTTCAAGGTCAAGGCCCATAGTCCGCCATGGAGCTGTGTGAACACTGGCCATGCACGCCCTCCTCGAGCCTCAGCATCTCTGCTTTTGGGATAGAGACATGGATCCCAACTGTAGTGGGCTGTCGGGTTAGGTGCACGTCTCCTGCAGTATAAAAGTTCCCTGCATCAGGACCAGCAGATGGAGTAATGGTTACATCGCTGGACTCCCACGTAGTTGACCACGGTTTGAGTCCCAGACCCAAAGGCTTAAAACTCGCACTGGGTGCGTGTGCTTACATGCCCAAAATCCCAAGAGGAGAGTGGAGGAGAGGGGATTGCAGTGATGCCCTAATATATGGTAAGTGCTCAAAAGTATTCACCCCTTCCGGGGAGGGGCTGATTTCTCACTTTGTCTCTGTCTCTCTGGCGAGCACAAGGGCCCTATAGCAAAAATCCCTCTCAAAAAAAAGAAGAGACGAGAAAGTCCCCTGCATCTGTCCAGGCGCCCAGGGCCTGGTGGACATGATGGCTTAGTATGTGTGTTCTGCATGAAGGGGTGTGCTGTCACAGAGGGGGAAGAGCCGGACACAGAACAAGACCTGGGACATACCTCAGTGGTTCCACAGAGCCCTGGCAGTCAAGTAAGGCTCACACACCTTGGGTGTGACATTCAAGGCCTTCGCCATCTTGTGTTAACCAACGTTTCTAACCCTTCTCGCACTTGTCCCCATTTTTTTTTTCCAGAGACAACACAAGATTTCCAGCCTCTGCATGACTGGAGGATCATCCTACGATACAGGAGACCCAGGAGGAGGGCTGGAGTTGCTTGGTGGGGGAGCTCAGGGAGTGGGAGAGACTATGGACAGGGGCCCAAAGCCAGGAGACCTGTGCCAGACACAGGTGGAGGTAGAGGGGACCTCATTGCGGCCCACCTTGGCTGGCCCAGGTGCTCCCCTCCTCTCTCAGGGGAAATCACAAGCCCCAGGTGTGAGCCCCCAGGGCCTTGAACAGCGGGCAGCCTGACAGAGCCTTCAAACAGAGAGCCCAGGACTTACAGTTCCTACGGTCCTGACCTTCCCCTCTGAGAGAGCCCAGACGCTTTCCCAAGTGTTTGTTCTTGGACAAAGTTCGAGGCACACCCCTGGCCCTCCCGCCAACCCGAGGGAGGATGGACACGCTTCAGACCCAAGCCAGTAAACCACAGAGAGGGCTGTTTCACTTTCGCAAGCGAGCCAAGAACATCCAGCCTTCACGCCTGCTCCCTCCCAGCCCAGCATCCAAGCCCGCCCAAAGTCCAGCCATCCCCCCAGCTCACAGGCCCAGTCTGCGGGCAGAGGGATTGTGGCGCTGCTCTGCTTTCCTGGAGAGTGAGAGGCTCCTGCTTTGGCGGCCAGAACTCCAGCCGGCTTCTGCCTGGCAGAAGCTGCTCGCATGGGGACCTGGCTAAGACCACTTCCTTCTCTTTCCTCAGCCCTTCATTTGAATCATGATCTACCACCAGCCAGGAAAGAAAAAAGGAAGAGAGGAGATGGTCAGGGAAGAGGGAAAGGAAGCCACATGCCCGACTTGCCTGGACATCGAATTCTTGCAGGAGTCCGGTGATGGCCTGTTGAGAGATGAGAGGCACAGTCAGTTTCAGCAGGCTCCTCCCTAGAAAGTGATGCTGGAGACGCCCGCCGCCTCACACCCCCCGCCGCCTCTGCTTTCTTCTGTGGGACCTCCCTGATGGCTTACTAAGACTGGCCTTTTCATCTCAGAGTGTAACAGCCCAGCAAAAAAGCAGATGCATTAGCTGGATTTCTTTGTGCCAAAAGCCTCAGAGGGTGCCAATCTCCTCTCTCTCTTTCTCTCTCTCTCTCATACACACGCGCACACGCACACATGCACACACACAAACACACACACGAGCCCTATCTATCATTAATAAAGAAAACAAAATGTTCAGTTTTGAAGTCCATCCACAGTTTTTTTTTTTTTCCCATAGACTTTTAGAACCACTCATAGCATGTTATAATATATTTACCCTTGGACCCCGCAATGATACACCTGTCTGAAATGACATACATGCAGGGAACAGGTACACTGTGGCTCTGTGTGTAATAGCAAAAGGCTGGAAAGACCCAAATGTCCATATACCAGGCACTGGCCAAACACACCTGATGGAACACGTAACTGAAAACAGAACAGCAAGTGTTCAGAGGGCGGAGAGGGGAGAGAGTCGAGAGACGGAGTGAACGAAGCAAAGTGCGCTAGAGACTATGTTCTCACGCCTTTGAAGGACATGCTGACACCACCTTGAAGTTTGTTTGATTAATTGTTCGTTAAGACCGTGGCACAGACCCAGAGGGAGGAGGAAATGAATTTAGAGCATGCACAGTGTACAGCAGAGGCTGCAGACTACGGACCTCCACCTGTGTGTAAATGAAGTTTGACTGGCCCGTGTAAGGTTTCCCTGCCTCACAGTAAGCAAGCCCATTCACTGACATGCTGCCTCTGGCCACTTCACTGTAACAACAGAGCTGAGCAATTGCAAGACAGACCAGATGGCCCACAAAGCCTGAGGTATCTACTACCTGGCCGTTTACAGAAAAGGCTTACAGACATTCCTGCAGACTGCCTCGCAAGTATTCTACAGCTTCCCAGGCTTGGTCTCTAATCCTCGCTGTGTCAACACTCTGATCAAACCTGGGCAATTCCCTTCCCATCTGGAACCAGGGTTTTTTTTGTTTGTTTGGTTGTTTTTTTTTTTCTACAAAATGGGAATAGAGAGAGCTATCTCACACTTTTCTAATCAAAATGCCGTGAACCTAAAACAGAGTAGCTACATACAGAGTAATAAAAGAATTACAGGAACAATCGCTACACCAAATGCAGCCAGCCCAGGTCTGACTCTGTGCCCCACACTTTGTAGCTTTATAGCAGAGGACAAACACACCTCCCTGGTGTAAATGAAGTTTGACTGGCCCGTGTAAGGTTTCCCTGCCTCACAGTAAGCAAGCCCATTCACTGACATGCTGCCTCTGGCCACTTCACTGTAACAACAGAGCTGAGCAATTGCAAGACAGACCAGATGGCCCACAAAGCCTGAGGTATCTACTACCTGGCCGTTTACAGAAAAGGCTTACAGACATTCCTGCAGACTGCCTCGCAAGTATTCTACAGCTTCCCAGGCTTGGTCTCTAATCCTCGCTGTGTCAACACTCTGATCAAACCTGGGCAATTCCCTTCCCATCTGGAACCAGGGTTTTTTTTGTTTGTTTGGTTGTTTTTTTTTTTCTACAAAATGGGAATAGAGAGAGCTATCTCACACTTTTCTAATCAAAATGCCGTGAACCTAAAACAGAGTAGCTACATACAGAGTAATAAAAGAATTACAGGAACAATCGCTACACCAAATGCAGCCAGCCCAGGTCTGACTCTGTGCCCCACACTTTGTAGCTTTATAGCAGAGGACAAACACACCTCCCTGACACTCAGACTCCTCTTCTGTGAAATGGGGACCAACCACGGCACCTGTTGTCTACACAAACTGTTAATGAAACACGGTTCACCGAGAGGTGGGTGGAGGATGCCAGTGTCTGCTAACTCCCATTTTCTAAAGCATTTAGTTGGCCGTGGAGCCACTTCTGAGTCTGAACATCCACCACTGGAAAACAGTGCGTCACCACAGGCAGTGAGGAGGCCTGGTTCGCTGAGATGCGAGCGTGCTTTACAAATGCCATGCGACTGTGCAATCAGAAAGGCGCGTCTGTGGGCAGCAACGGCCCCCACGAACCATGCCAGCTCCGCCTAGGGGGCAGAGGCCTCTGTCTCTGGTCGGAAGGCCTCTGCTGACCTAAGAGGTTTGACCAAACCGCTCCTAACAGCAGCTGTGAGAGCTGAGCTTGCTCATCTCCTTCATGGCAGAGAGGCCCAAGTTGGTGGGAAAGGGGCCAGCCTACGATGCTAGAGCATTTAGTGCCCAAGCTGGGACTTGAATCGGTGCCCCTCACCTCTTCATATTCAAGGAAGAGGTGGACAGGTGTGTGTATGTGTTTGCACACATATGTGTTCAGTGTGCTTACGCATGTGGTATGAGCTGTGTACATATGTATATGTGTACCTGTTTATGAGCACCTGTGTGCATGTATACATGTGCATGGCCTGTACACGTATGTACATGCCTATGTGTGCCTATGCATATGCACATGTGCATGTGACTGGCAGTAGCCGGGAGCAACCAACTCACCTCCCCTTTCTCCACCAAAGGCTTCACCTCGGCGAGGTCCACGTCCTGCAGCTCCCGAGACATGTCTCTGCTGTCACCTGCCTGCAAGGGAACAAAGCTGGCGGTCAGTACTTTACACTGAGAGATGTTATCTGAAGGAAGCCACTCAGCCAGGGGACAGGCAAAGGGTCAGGCCTTCACTCTGCCAAGCAGCTCTCACCTCCCGCACGATGCATTATGGGCTCTGACGAGGCCTCTGGTACCCAGAGGGGGGTACCAGACCGGGCCTTCCAGTCTTCCATCTGAGGGTTGGAGCTGTAAAGGGCTGGGAGAGGAGCCTGAAGCTCATTTCCAATGAAAGGGATGGGCCAGGACTCAGCACAGGTCCCTCCATCATCCAGCCCACCCACCACACCCACCATGCTATTTGCTGCATTTTAGAAAGTGACCCCCATCACTGATCCCAAAGTCAGGCAACTCCAGACTAACACGCCAAAGGGAACCAAAGGTCACAGGACACCCAGCATGTACAGGAATGCTAAGCTTTGTCCTCACAGCTAGCCCGGCAGAGGTGCTGTATGCATGCACACATATGCACATGCATATGCATGCACACACCTGTCCCTGGGCAGGGCTCTCCCCTGCCTGCTGCAGGTAAGAGAGGTGGGGGACAGGAAGACTTTAAGCCAAGGGGTCTAATGGGCACTGAATGCACAGAAAAAGAGAAACTTTGAGGCAAGATCTCTTCAGGAGGCAAGCATGGCCCAGAAGGGGCTCCTCGCTTCTGTAATACGAGTAGGTGAAGAAGAAGCAGGAAGTAAGGTTGCAGAACCAGAGGGAACAAGTTCAGGGCAGGCTGCAATATGGCTGGATCAACTCGGAGCCAGGCTCAGCATGGCGGCATCCCTGAGGATGCCTCTGAAGGTTCTGTCAGAAGCTGCAGGTGTGAGTATCAGCCCTGATGGACCGGAGGTCACGTCGGAAACTGAAACTACCCAACAGCCAGAGAGAGGCTCAGAGGACCGAGAGCAAAGACTGTACGCTACAGGTGGAAGCAGAGGGACTCGGAAGGAGGAGCCCTGCACCTGCCCAGCTCCCAGGTCCAGGCCGTCCAAGTGGAAGACAGTGAAAAACATCTAACTCAGGTCCTCATCCTGCTGCCCTTTAGAGCAGGATCCTAGGCCCTGAGCAGCCCGGGCCCCTTGGATGCAACAGCAGAGAGGGCACAAGCCTCCGCAACCCAGCCCGGGGCCCTCAGAAGACAGGAACCTCATGGACCCAAACGCTTCTTGGAGGTCTGCCAGCAGGAGTGGGGTACCCGGCCTTTACCCTGTGCAACACATGGCATTCTGTGGGTGGGTCCTGCTCTTCGCTGAGACACTCTGCTTGGGGCCCCGGCATGATTCCCCAGTAGATAACCAGCTCCACAAGAATGCCTTTATACAGCCTTTGCAGTCTATGCTCCAGAACATTCCGAAAACAAAGTCGGTTTTATATTCATGAGCATTCCTGTCAGTTGCCAGCTCGGAGGCAGGAGGCATGAAAAGCTGGGGTCTGCTGGCCTTGCTAATTCAGCGAGTTCACAGTCCCGAGACCCTGGCCTGTGGGACACTCGCCCACACAGCCTGAGCCTTCCAGAAGGCAGGAGCCTGGCAGCTCCTCTGCCACCCTCACACTGAGCCTGAAAAGGCTGCATGCTTCATGGGAGCTTCTTAACAGTCCGCGCAGCAGAGAGCCCCAGGGTGAAGTTGGGGTCACCCAAATCCCACTGGGGACCAAGCAGACCTGATCCGGCCCCCTCCAGGAGCTGTGAAGCAGGCGGCTTTTGGGTCTTGCTCCAGTCCTTCCCTCGGCTCCCAGCAGGGAAGCAGCTGCAAAGTAGGCCACGACCGGCTGCTGCACAGGTAACCAGTGTGGCTTAATAGAATGCTTTTAAGCAAATTCACCTTTAAATTGCTGCTAAACCACCAGCATGAAATGCCGAGAAAGGAAGTCGACATCTGCAAGGCTGCGGCACATGACCTGGTTCAGTCCAGTCTACACAGTCCTCCTCGACTTCCAGACACTAGGGCCAATTAGAACATATGTCCACCTCCATGACACCCTCCTCCTCCTCTAGCACAGCGAGGAGTTAAACTTCAGCCCCCACGGCTCCCCACACATGCACCTGGTGAAACCCTTCTCCATCCTACACCTTCTTCCCTTCCAACCTCACAGCTTCCTGGTCCTCAGTTAACACATGCAAATGTCCTGGGGTGGGAATAGACAGCACCTCCAGCAGGCTGGCCTTGTCTAGATCCCTGCCCTGCAGTAGCCATGGGAGCCCACATCCGGGGACTGATGAAGGCCTCCTCTGCACCTGTAGCCACCACACTCTGGTGGCCCAGGATCTGGTAAGCCATTGGGGTCCCAAACACAACACCAGGTAGGAAGAAGGGGCCCACCCTCACGCCTCTCTCCTGACTTCTGCCAGGCATGGACCAGACCCACCCATCTGATGCCTCGACCAGAGAAGTTTCCCAACTTGGTCTTCCAAAGCTTTGTCCAAAGTAAATCTTAACACAGTTCCCTGTGTGAAAACAAATTTAAAAGGCTGAGGTGCTCTGGAAAAGCCAGGGAAAAGGGTCTGACCCCCCAGCCCCACCCATCATGCCCTTGTACTCGCCCCATTGCAATCTGCACCCCCACGCTGCCTCTAGACCTGCCCTAAAGACCTCTGAGTTCCAGGAGGCAGGTGTGAGATGTGGTCGGAGTTTCATCCAGCAGTAAGTCCCTATGGGTCTGACAGGGAGCTAGGTACACAGTGACAAAGCAAGTGATGCTGACACGAGGACCTGTACATGACAGGCCTGGGCACATGGTCATGAACAAGCAGAATGGGCTCCTGACCTGACAGGCTTGCTGGGCTGGGGGCCTCTGGGCTCACCCATCAGGTCATAGCACTGTCCTGTGGGCTCCCACACGCTGTGCCTGTCCTCGCCACCACTGTGCACGAGGACAAGGTGCCCACGCTGACAATGTGGGTGGAGAGCTCTGTGAGGGCCTGTCCAGTGCACCGTAGGGTGCTTAGGGGCTCCAGCCACACCCCTGGGTTTTTCACGAAACACCTTCAGATGTTGCCACAGGTCCACCGAGTGCAAAATCGCTCCTGGTTGGGAACACTGATCTTGGCAGTTCTTGGCATGAAATAGGTAACCAGAACATGTGTTAGATACGATCCTTGTTGGATCTAGTACCCACGCACCATGCTCGTCCTCCCTGACATTAGCACGTGCAGCCACACACTCTCACGCACGCACACCCGCCACTGCCATCCACTTACGGAGGACAAAGCTGAGCCTCAAGCCACCAAGGACTGAGTGAGCTCACAGCCTGTGCCGGGGGATGGCCAGGAAGGAGCCGAGAAGTTCCTGCTCTTACTTCAGCAAACTCTGCCTCAACACACCTTTACTCTGGGAGTCAAGGTCACCATTCCTCAGGCTCATTTCAAGGACACAGAGACACAGGTCTGTGATAGCCTTCGGCCAGGAGTTAGAAAGGTGACCTGGCTGGTAACTTGAACCAACTTCCCCACCAGGGAACAGCCCTGCCCTCTGAGGCCTGCGGGGCTCAGCAAGGCCCAGCCTCTGACTGGCCAGTAGTCAGCAATGAGCTTCAGGACCCTCTGTTCCTTTGCCTCCTGGTAAGTCCTAGTCACAGAATGTCAGGACCCAAAAGGGGGTGGCGACAGAGCCAGGCCACACCCAGCTCACCTGCTCCACTGTGCACTGTGGAACAGGCCGCCTGCCCACCCTGAGGCACTCCACTCTCCAAGAAGCACCAAAAACAGGGCTCTGGGTCACAACACAGCTGCCAGCCTGGCTTGGATCATCACTTCCTGCCAGGAAGGGATTCCGAGAAAACCAACGTCAGAGGTGTGACAGGGAGCCAGGAGTGGTGGGAAGGCTTGTGGGTAGGCTTGGGCTGGGGCGGATTCGCTCTGAGCTCCTGGACAGGCGAGCTCACCTCTCTGCCTCGGTTTTCTCATCTATAAAATGGAGACAGTGACTCCTGCTCCGGGCGAGCAGCAGCGGAGCGTCAACTAGATCAGGGCACGCAGAGTCGGCAAGCAGCTGCTCAATCGATCCGTGTGCTTTCCTTCCCTGGTTGCCTGGGAGACCCCGGACCTCTGAGAGGACAGCCTCTGTTTCACTCACTGTAAGACTCCAGAGTGGCCCAGCAAGGCGGGACTGACAGATGGAAGGGAAGGAAAAACGGAGCGAGGGAGCTGGCTGGTTAGTTGGTTAGTTGGCTAGTTAGTTGGTTAGTTAACTTGGCAAATGCCACATGGGTTTCCAAATATCAGACCCAAAGCATCCACCTGGAGGGGCAGTCCCCTCTGCATTAGCTAAGTCAGTCAATGAGCCAAAAAGGCTGGAGAGCGATGAGCAAATACCCTTCCAGGTCAACAAACCCAGGAGACAGTCAGCGATCGAGCTTCCAGGGAAGCCAAGACCGGTGGCCGGGGGGGTCTTCCAGGGAAGGGAAGAACCGCAGCCCGGGCCTGGACACATCTCAGACAATCAATCCCAGGCCATGTGAGAATGATTAAGTAGTCACGAGGGGCTGAAGACACAGGGAGCCCCTGATTCTCAAAAGGCCTCAGTGGGGCAGCCTTCTTCCATTTCTCCTCAAGGCAGTCCCTGGAGAGGTGAGCTTTATCAGGCCACTTTCCAACCTGAGATGCAAGGACAGGGGCCCACAGGACTTTCCAAAGGCTATGAGTCTAGTGGGAAGGACGTGAAACTCACCCCTCATTGTGTGGGCAAGTGTGGACCTCGGTGAGGACAGACAAAAGCCTCCTGGCCTCCTTTTAGACCAGGAGGGGGCTGTGGCAGTTTGGCATTGATTCACTCACTCATCGTCCTTGCCTGTGACTGGCCTAGTTTGTGTCCCTCCATAACACTCCTGGCTTCAAAGCCACCTCAAAAGCTGGCGCTCTCTCCAGCACACTGGGCTCTGCAGATGTGGAGAGGAGAGGAAATCAGGGTGTGCTGCTGCCGTGTGACAGGGAGTGACCGCCCTGAAGCCAGCCACCTCAGCAAGGGCCAGCACCAGTGCCATTTCTGCATTAACCTCGAGGTAAACCACCCCAGGGTACGCCTGGATACTCCGGCCCAACTGCGGGTGCCTTCTCTGCTCCCTTCTACGCAAAGACACTTTGAAGTCAAACTGCAAGGCAGCTCCCTGGCTCTCTCCATGTGTTCTGGACCTTTTGAAACTCAAGGCTCTAGGGCGGGTGAGAAAGTTGGCAGCCTTAACTCTCGATGTTTTTCTTATGTAATCGACCTAGCACACAGTACTGGTGGAATCTCTGGACCTTCAAGAACGTTCCCCAGTGTAAGGGCCCTCAAAGTCTCAAGGTGAGCAACATCAATAAAAGGATCCCAATGCCAGTCCAGGAGGAGACAGTGGGGCGGGAATTCCTGGACAGCTCCATGGCTTTCCAGGGCTCCTGAAATGCAGCAGGTATCCGTGAGCCGCTCCCCAGGGAGTAAGGGAGGGAGTCCCCTGGGAGAGGGCTCTCCGGTGCACGGACGCCTCACTCGCTGGACCTGAAACCGAATCGTGTGTGTTCAACAAGAGCCTGGAAACAGGCTGGTCAGTGAGGGTGTCTGAGACACAAGGGCAGGAAGCCGGGGTGTCAGGGATGCTGCCACGCCCACTCCCTTCTCTGAAACACAAAGGAAGCTTCTCAGCGGCATTCTGGCAGAAGCAAGTGTTTAGCAGAGAAGACGCGACCATTTGCGGGGACAAACCGAGTGACTGGAAGTTCACAGGAGGACACTGGTCATGTTAAAGCATGATTCTTCGAATCTGCAGAGCTGTGCTGGACGGTCGGATATACGTTGTCGAAGTCGCACAAATATAGCCAGTGTTAGCCGAGGATACGGAAATGGATTCTTCATACAGAAACCTTTGTCCCCGAGATGGGACGATTGCCATGCTTCTGGGAGCCTTCCTCAAAACGGTCCTGTCACCTCCACCCTCTGAAATGGCCCTCCAATCTTTCCCACACAAGGCAGCCCCAACACTGCCTTTGTTAATGGAGGTTTCCTTGTGACTGACATTAATTGACTGTCTACTAGGTCCAGGCTCCCGGGTCTCGTGGGAGAAATGGACAAGAAGAAACCCCACAGCCTTGTGATCTAAGGATGGGCCAAGGACCATGGAGGGTGCCCACGCAGCCTTCGGGGTGGGGGGTTGAGGGAAGGAGGTGAGGCAAAGCCAGGGGGAATGTCTGGAAAAAGCAGAGTCCATGACTGAAACATGAAGGGATGGCCAGCCACAGAGGGGCAGAGGTACTGCAGTGCTCTATGATGGCGTAGCTATATGGAAAGGCCCAGAGTTCTCATCCCAAGGTCTCCCTCTACACCAGGCATGTGTGTCCCTGACTGCTGGAATGCAGCATGAAGACCCTCTCTTTCTGACTCTCTCATGGAAGAAATAAATATATAAATATTAAAAAGAGAGAGTGTGGGAAGAGGAGACAAGGCGCCCCAGCTGAGAAAGCCCTGGAATTACTCCCCTCTTGAAGGACTCCTTCTCACATCCACATGGAGAGAAATGCTCAGAACCTTCTCAAAGCGAGGGCGTGGAGTAGGGACAGGAATGGAGACCTGCTCTTTTAAGCAGAGCTCTAAGTGGATTTAAAACGTATATAAATGTTTTCCCAGACTTAAGGGGGGGAGAGCCGGAAAATCAAATGGATCCTGAGCAGGGGGCATCCTAGACAGCAAACGAGCCTCGCCTTTGTTAATGGAGGTTTCCTTGTGACTGACATTAATTGACTGTCTACTAGGTCCAGGCTCCCGGGTCTCGTGGGAGAAATGGACAAGAAGAAACCCCACAGCCTTGTGATCTAAGGATGGGCCAAGGACCATGGAGGGTGCCCACGCAGCCTTCGGGGTGGGGGGTTGAGGGAAGGAGGTGAGGCAAAGCCAGGGGGAATGTCTGGAAAAAGCAGAGTCCATGACTGAAACATGAAGGGATGGCCAGCCACAGAGGGGCAGAGGTACTGCAGTGCTCTATGATGGCGTAGCTATATGGAAAGGCCCAGAGTTCTCATCCCAAGGTCTCCCTCTACACCAGGCATGTGTGTCCCTGACTGCTGGAATGCAGCATGAAGACCCTCTCTTTCTGACTCTCTCATGGAAGAAATAAATATATAAATATTAAAAAGAGAGAGTGTGGGAAGAGGAGACAAGGCGCCCCAGCTGAGAAAGCCCTGGAATTACTCCCCTCTTGAAGGACTCCTTCTCACATCCACATGGAGAGAAATGCTCAGAACCTTCTCAAAGCGAGGGCGTGGAGTAGGGACAGGAATGGAGACCTGCTCTTTTAAGCAGAGCTCTAAGTGGATTTAAAACGTATATAAATGTTTTCCCAGACTTAAGGGGGGGAGAGCCGGAAAATCAAATGGATCCTGAGCAGGGGGCATCCTAGACAGCAAACGAGCCTCACGGTCTGCCTTTTCAGTTAGTGGAGCATCTGCTGGATTTGACAGCCTGACGGCGCAGCTGTAAAATGCACCTTCTGCAAGGCAATCTCACGTGAGAAGGTCCCTGGTTCAAGTCCAGAGAGCCCCGTACCTCTCAAGAATGCTGGGGGTGCACTTCTCCAGACTGAGCCTAGTCGAAGTGTGAGGGTGAATTGCAGTGTCAGCACCTGCTGAGAGTGTTGCTTTCTGTCTCTTTATGGAAGAAATAAATAAACTTGAAAACAAAAACAAAAACAAAAGGCTCTGAGGTGGAGCCCAGGCAGGCAGGTGGGCAGGTCTTCCAGAAACATTAGATGGGAAATTCAAGACTGGGTCCAAAAGAGACCTGCCTGTGGACCTGAGTTTGCAACTTGTTCTTATTCTGTGGTGCCAGAATAGACTCCCCGCTCTTACAGGCCTGCAAGGTTTAGGACACACTCACTTTCAAGGAGGTGCCTTGGGAGCGTCTCTGGGGGATCACTGATAGCAAACGCATGCGCAGTGCCACCCACGTGCCACATGCCAGGTTCTGCTCTCAGGGTGCACGGCCTGCCTCAGTATTTACACATCCTCACTTTACAGAAGAGGAAACTGAGTCACTGAGCTCTTCATTGCCTCTGCACTTCTCATCCTTGCCCCACTTCTTCGGGCACCCCAACATGTTATTGTGTTAAAGAATAAAGACTTTGAAGTCCTACTCTCTGGGTTCAAAGTCTAGCTCTCCCACGTTGAGCCACGAGACTACAGCCAATTCCTGAAACTCTCCTGGGCTCAGTTTCCTCATCCATTCAATGAAGTTGAAGGCACAGGCAGAATTCTTGCAAGGATGAAAGGGGGCAAGGGGAGACAGCAGCTGACCTACAGGAAGAGAGACAGGGGTCTGCTCTCTGGCCTTCCTCCTGGACTTGTGCCGGCCCCTGCTCCCTGCTGGAACCTTAGATGCTGAGTCATCACACTGGCATTCTCTCTGAGGCACAGGGCCGTTGAGTCACGCCTTGGACAGGGTTCTCTGGAGTTGGGTCCCAAGGAAGAATGGCAGCTTTGGGCCACCAGAAAAACACAATGTGAACTTTCTTTCTGGTCCATGCAAGCTCTGGCCAGCAGATCTCACTGTACCCTGGGGTGGCAGTGGGGTGTGGCCCAGGCCAGTTCAGATCCACCCTGGGGAGAGCGGTGCCATCCATCAACAGCCACTCCACGGGGCTGCAGGGCTGGAGCCCTTTCTCAAGGTCCCGTTTTGCTATTTTCTCAAGAACACCTGATCTCCACCTTAAAGCAATCACTCACATTCTGCCTCTTCTGCCTTACTAAGGAAGCAGTTAGCATCTGCCTCTCCTGGAATCCTTTCCACTGCCTTTAGCCCCAGCCAGGAGACTCCTGGAAGGGGTCTGGAGAGAGGTCTGGTTTTTCATTGCCCTTGGTACATCACTTCCTGTTCCTGAGCCTTGGTTTCCACCTGTAAAATGGGGAGGGACTAGAATAGGTCCCATGTGAGTTTTTCCGATCCATTCCAAATGCCCCAATGATGGTTAGCCATCCGGATTTGCTTGCTATTCCAAGAGAACTCTCTCAGGAAAAGAGGCCCTACTAGGTGCGCCAGAGTCCCTGAAAGCCGAATCCCACACCTCCACCCATACACAGTTGCGATTCCTCTGGGTCACAGGGCAAAAAGCAGAAGGGAAGGAGCCACTGAGTTGCTTCAGCTTACATATTTCAACTCCTGTATGCTGACCCTGGGCCAGGTGCCAGGTTACAACACGAAGCCTCCAGACTCCTCTTCCTCGCCTTCTAGCGAGGTCCCATAAAGCCAAGTCACAGGTCAGAAGCAGCCCAGGCCCACAGGGTACACCATGCACCACCTCTGTGGAGGTCTGCCATCACCCACCAGCCACCTCTGCCTTCCTCACCCCTTCCTTGACCCAGTCCTGTGCCTTCCCAGCCTGGAGCCAACTCCTCCACAGCACACACCCCACACAACTGCGGTCTGCACCGCGCCTGCTTCTGGTCCTCCTATCTGCCTGCAAGCCCCTGGAAGGCAGGCATGGGGCTCTCTCTGCCTGTACCTGGCTATTTCCACTCACACCTGCGAAACTCAGCAAAGGCAGACTTTCTCTACAGGAGGGGCTGGGCTGGAAGGTTTGCATTTCCATGGCAAGAACAGCGTTTGCATGTAGTACCCTGTTCGTGGCAGCTCCTGGCCACTCGGCAGAGCC
>NW_006159968.1:1604014-1605290 GCF_000334495.1 Tupaia belangeri chinensis | reverse complement strand
GGCCAGTGGAGGGGGGGGGGGGGGCTTTTAAGGATGGTCGCTGCCCTCCTGCCTGGCTGTGCTGACCTCTGAATCTCCCATCTTTCCCAGCAGCTCAGAAGGACCAGACAAACCCAAATGCCCAGGACGGCCATGAGGACAGCGTAACCTGGCCAGGAGATAACCAGGAGTGTCCCTGCCCCGCCTGCTGCCTGTGCCTCCCACCTCCAAGCCACAGAGGGTGCTGCTCCAACCCCCCACCCCAGGGACAGCTCACAGCAGGGGCGACAGAAAGGGGGAAGGTGGCAGGGGTAAGGCACCAAGCCAATAAATCCTAGCTTTGCTACTCATTTGCCAGAGGCCATGACAGAGGTTTTCCCCTAGAGCCCACCGCGTTCCACACGCCCAGCCGGAATCTCCTCTGAGGCTGAATCAGAGACCGCGGGCGGATCTCCTGGGAAAGGCTAGCAACTCCAGCTGCCCCCCACCCCCGGAGGGCAGGAAAGGCCAGCCCACAGACAGGGCTGGGAAGGAAAGCGGGGGAGGGTGGGCGGAGGCGAAAATGACGCCACTCCCAGCTCCCGCCAGCGCGGAGGCCGCGACCCCTCGCCCTGGCCACCTCTACTGCGCCGCCACAGCGCCAACCCTGGGCCACCCCGGGAGCGCACTCGACCCAGCGGTGCTCGCGGACACTCGCTCCCGCGCGTGTCGCACGCGCTGTGACACACCCCGGCACACATACACGTTCTCCGTCTCTCACACACGCGCGCGCGCACGTCCCGCACACCGCTCCCCCCACACACCGCCGGCTTCGGGGCTAAATCCACACCCATACTTGGCCCAGTCTGGGAACCAGACACACCCACGCCCCCTGCTCCAGTCTCCTTGCCAGCGCGGCTTACCTCCCCACCCCCACTGCACACGAGCGTGCAACCTCACATTCCCCAGGCGCCGTAACACACATGCAACACACCCCTAGTCCCTCCTGTGGCCTCCTCGAGCGCGCACCCTGGCCAGCGGCGCCAGCTGTGACTCGGAGGACACCGGGACGCTGGATCCAGGTGTTCACCGGCTGGTTCGCGCCCGCGCCCTTATCTTCCGAACTCCACGCCCACAGCTAGGGGGAAGATGAACATGGACCTTTTTCCCTCCTCTCTCCTAATCAAAGCCCCCACTTCAGCGGTGCGGGAGCCCCAAAGCCCTCTTCTCGCGCGCGTACCACGGATCGACGCGCTCTAGTAGCTCCCAGGTTCTCGTTTCTCGAGCCCGGGAGCCACAAAGGGTGGTCCACGCGCCC
>NW_006159968.1:1590128-1603947 GCF_000334495.1 Tupaia belangeri chinensis | reverse complement strand
AAGGGGCAAAGGGAAAGCCGGCGGAAGCCTGCCTTGGCCGCTCAGCGTCCAGTGGGAGCCGAGACAGGAAGAAGGATGGGGCTAGGTCCCCGAGAGTGAGCCCAGAGCCAAGCGAGGTTTGTTTATGTCCGGGCGGAGGGCGACTTTATAGGAGCCGCGGCCCCGCCCCCCGCGCCTCGCCCCTCCCCGACCCTCCAGGGCCCTGCACGCAGCAGGGACACACCCCTTCGCCGCTCCCTCCTCCTCAGCTGGCCCAGCCCGGCTGGGGCAGCGCAGGGCCGGCGCCCTCCAGAGCCGCCGCCTGTTGCGCAAGCCTCTGCAGGGGTGCAGTGGGGAGGGCCTCGGGGGCCCAGGCTGTACTTCAGCTCGGATGTCCCCTCTCTTAACCTGGAGGTGGAGGCCTCGTCGTATGCAGCGGGCGTGTGTGCACGGGAGATGCCAGTGTGCACTCGTGTGTGTGCTAATGCGTGCTTATGCATGTCCACGTGGGCTTCCTTGTGTCCCTGCGTGGCGGAAGGGCCCCCATTTCTGCCTCAGAGTTTCTTCTCCTAAGAGTCCCAGCGCGCCACGCCCTGACATCCTTTCTGGGCGCCTCCCCTCCCCCCCCACCGCGTGCGTGCGCGCCCGTGTACACGTACACACACACAACACACACCCCCTCTAGATCGCATCGTCTTGGCTCCCCACCCCATTCAGCGCCTTCCCAATGTGCCTCCTCAGCTTCCGCCTGACCCGCTCCCTGGAGCCTCACTCCATGGGCTGTGATTCTCACTCCCAGCTGGGCTGTCCCTGGAGCCCACCCGCCTGCCTTTCCCCCACCTTCCCAGATGTAAGCACACCTGCCCTTTGAGCTCCGTGCCACCAACCATAACCCAGAAAGGGAAGATTCTCCAGAGCCTCTTCCTTTCCTGGTTTCCAGAGCTTGCAGGCAGCACTCTTACCAAACTCGGAGCTTGCATGGAGCACCCATGCCTGCTGTCCTGTTCTCTGTTATTCCTGCTTGGGTGCTCTCCTCTGACCACAGAAGCAGCAGGTCTCACCTCCTTTTAAAAAGCTCACCCTCCCCCCACCCCAGACCTGCTTGGTCTGAATCTCAGGGAGTACAGACCAAGGAACTGCGTTGTTTGTGTTTTTTCTGTTTTTTTTTTTAAGGAATTATTTATTTGATTTTATTTATTAATATTTTAACATTTTTTTCTACAGGGCACATACACTCACCAGAAAGAAACAGAAAGAAAATGAGAAAGCAGGTGCCAAGTGAGGGATTGAACCTGGGTGGACCACATGGGAGTCCAGCTCCTAAACCACACCACACTACCTGCCGGCCCCTGCGTTAGGGTTTTTTAAGAAGCTCCCTGGGTAGCTTCCCTGTGCAGCGGTGTTGAGAACCACTATGCTAGAGGAGCATTGTTTTCTAAGAGTTTTTTGGGTTTTGTTGCGGTTGCTATTTTTTTTCCCCACCATAGGGTGTGGGCTCACTGGAGAGAAGAGGCAGAGAGAGACAGCGAGAAGGAAAGTGAGAAATCAGTCCCGGAGGGTGACCACACTGCCATCCCTTCTCCTCCATTCCAAGGAGCATCCTTTTATGAATGAAGGCAGACTGTGTGACTGGCAGCTCAGCAGTTGTCCTCAGGCCACCTGCCTGGTCTTAAATTTGCCACTGAGCCCCGGACCGGACCAGGGCAACCTCAGGACCCTCTCCCTAGCTCTCTGGCCTCCTTCAGCCTCCAGCTTCTGCCAGAGTTATAAACCTCTTACCTCCACTAGCCCTGCTCTCCTAAGGCCAGGGACCTGACTTTCCCCTTTGCATCCCAGAGGCCCTGACACTTACTTACTCTGTCATTTCACTAATATGTATTGAGCTGCTGTTATGAACAAGGTCCTGCGCTTAGCCACTGGAAAGGGACTGAAAAGGCAAAGCCCTTGCCTTCAGGGGCACAGAAGAGCCCTAAGACTCAGCTTCCGCATCCCAAAACCTGGTTTAGTGGAGCTCCTCCATTCTGTAAGTATATTAAGGACCTACCATGTGCAGACACTGTTCTAGACCCTGGGGATGTTCTTGGGAGCCTTCCTGTTGTCCCAAAGCCCTCCCAGGTCCTGCAGTCTGTGCCCCAGTGTCTTTACTCCACTTGCACGAGTCCATTTCCCCACACTACCCTTGCGTGGTTTTCAGCAAGCGATTGTTGAGCACCTATAGTTTGCTACATGCCAAAGATACAGAGCGTTGAGCTCAAAACTGTGGCGGAGGCTACTCCCTCTTTCAGTAGTGGGGCCACGGAACCCCCAGTGTGTGGGTTGCAGACAGGCATTTTGCCAAGGAAGACTGATGCCTGTCCCTGAAAGGACGTTTTCAGGGCAGGGCACACAGAGTAAGCCAGCCCTGAAAATCAAAGCCCTGAGGACAGTGTGGGGCGAGGAGGGGTTCTGCTTAGGAAGCCAGTGTCCTAGAGATCAGCAACATTGAACATGTGGTGGGTGGGGGGACCCAGGGAAAGGAGCTAGGGGAAGGGAAGGGGAGCAGAGACAGGAGAAAAGGATTTGAATGGTGGAGCAGTGTTCTGGGAGTGGTGGCCATCTAAGCCAGCATCCAAGTCACCTTGTAAAGGCTGAGAGAAAGGCACCTTTGGGTTCCACACTCTCTTGCTGTAAGCCCAATGCAGTCAGTTTGTCCTTCCATGTCTTAATAGATTGTTCCTTCCACTGAGCATCAGGTGGAGTCCTTTTCTAGTGTCCAGCTATGGTGGTTATGCCATAGGGAAGAGGCTGGCTTTAGTATACATCCTGGAGTGTGTGCATAGGAGGGCGGCTGCTCCTCTATGGGGAGGTCACCCACCAGGGCCCGCGAGCTGCCTACACACCCACACCCCCTGGCCCTGGCCAGCTGAGGCAGCAGAAGCTCATGGAGCTGAATGTGGGTGCAGTTGCATTGAGCTGTTTAAATTATTTCTCTTTCTCGCTGGTCAGCAATAGAATTAGATTTGCTTAGTAAATTCACATGCGCTGCAAATCCATCACAGGCGAGATTGGATTTTCTGGACTAAAGTCCACTGGAAATTTCTATTTAGCAACACCTTAGATTTTTATCCTGGAATATTCTAACTAAAAGGATCATAGAAATCATTTTTTCCCAACCTTCTAAGAATCTTTGAATACTTGGGATTGGAAGAGACCCAAGAGGCAGCTGGGATGCATGGGGGAAACTGGGCTGCGGCCCCAAACTGATTTCACTGCTTCTGAGCTGTGGTACCTCAGGCAAGTTCCTTGCCTCACTGTCCTTCAGGGAACTGGGTGAGAGGAAGCCATCAGGCTTCTTCTTGGCCACAATTTGTGAGCTTGCTGCCACAGTGGGGCTGCAAAACCCGGTATCTCCCTAAAAGCCAGAATCTCCCCAGCTGTCCTTCAGCTTCCACCTCTCCCTTTCCTCTGGATCATTCTAGGCAACAAGTAAACATCTACTGCAATCAGTGACCCACCCTAAACCAGTCCTCTCTGGATCCCAAAGCCCTCTCCAGTTGCCAATTTCTCTTGCCCTCCCCCAACTCCTCAAAATAAGCATCTGCACAGATATCTCCACTTCCTCATCTCTGCTTCCTTTCAATCTTTGGTGTTTAATTTATCAAGTTTCTCTTGGACTTGTTTGAATAATGCTACCAAACTTGTTAGGAAAACAAAAGCCTTCATCCTCCCACTTTCCTCCTGCCTCTTCTCAGAAACCACCACTTTCCCCTCTTTGAGAATCATTTGTATTTCTTCTCTGTCACTCACTGGCTCTATATTCCCAGCTGAGTCAGTTTCCTGCCTGGCCTTATCTGTAAGACATAGATAATAACTTACCACTTAGAGTTAATGTGAAGGGTCATTAGGGGAAATATACGTGTGAATACACCTCAAGTGCCTAGAACAGTGCCTGACTCCTGGGAAACACTCGACCCATTTGGTGCCATCATCATCCTCACTATTGCCTCACCCCTTCTCACCAGGCATCTCTCACAGAGACATTCAGTAAATACCGCAAAGAAATGAGACAATGCAAGTGTTTTTCCCTTTGAACTCTCCTGACTCTATCCAGTCTTGCTGCAAGGAATTCTGGGGAGAAGAGCAGGTGATTTTTGAACTTGTTGATGATCATGATGGATCCATTCATGCATCTCTACCTAGGGAATCACCCTGGTTCTCTGAGCATTCTTGGCTTGCAACATTCAGCTGTGAGCAGAGGAAAAACAATTCCAAAGGAGGCAAAATCATGTCAGGCTATATCCAAGATAAAAATAACAAATCCTTCTAATGTAAATGAAGAGGTGACTATTGAGCCCAGAGAAAATCTGCTTCTGCTCACTCCTGGTTTGAATGAGCTTCCCAGGACAGCCATAACAGAGGACCATAAACTGGGTGGCTTAAAACAACAGCAATGTGTGTTCTCACAGTCAGAAGGCCAGAAGTCCAAAATAAAGCAGTGAGCAGGGGCCTGCTTCCTCTGAAGGTTCTGGGGAGACTCTTCTCTGCCCCCTTTCTAGCATCACGTGTGTGTCGGTAGTCCTCGGTGCTTCTTGGCTTCTCCATCACATTCCACTCTCTGCCTCTGTCGTCCCATGTCCTTCTCCTTTGGGTCTCTGTGTGTCCTCTCCTTGTCAAAGAAGGACACTAGTCATATTGGATCAAGGGCCCACCCTAACCCAAAATGCCCTCATCGAAACCTAATTAACTCTATCTTCAAAGGACTCCATTTCCTTTTCTTCTTTTTTTTTTTTTTATTGTCAAGGAACACATGTGCTTGAGAGAGAGAGAGAGAGAGAGAGAGAGAGAGAAAGCACCCACAGTGGGCATGGTGTGTTCTCACAGTCAGAAGGCCAGAAGTCCAAAATAAAGCAGTGAGCAGGGGCCTGCTTCCTCTGAAGGTTCTGGGGAGACTCTTCTCTGCCCCCTTTCTAGCATCACGTGTGTGTCGGTAGTCCTCGGTGCTTCTTGGCTTCTCCATCACATTCCACTCTCTGCCTCTGTCGTCCCATGTCCTTCTCCTTTGGGTCTCTGTGTGTCCTCTCCTTGTCAAAGAAGGACACTAGTCATATTGGATCAAGGGCCCACCCTAACCCAAAATGCCCTCATCGAAACCTAATTAACTCTATCTTCAAAGGACTCCATTTCCTTTTCTTCTTTTTTTTTTTTTTATTGTCAAGGAACACATGTGCTTGAGAGAGAGAGAGAGAGAGAGAGAGAGAGAGAAAGCACCCACAGTGGGCATGGTCATACCACAATCCTTTCTGCTCCATTTCTGCTTCCTATCAGGATTTCGGGCATGCGCATACACGCTTCCGCTGTGCTTTTCTAACCATTAGGGCTGGGATTTAAACTGTGGTAGGCCTGGTGGGATCTGGCTCCCATAACCACTGTGCTCAGGGCCAGCTCAGCCTCTATTTCCAAATCTAGTAATGTTTTGAAGTTCTGAGTGGACACAAATTTAGGAGACGGGGCACTATTCAACCCAGTATCTGATTAACATGCATTCAGCAAATATTTGTATTTGCAGGGAGACCTTCTGGTGATCTGTGGGGGCTCTCGACGCCTTTCAAGCATGGTCTACTTTTGTCTTCTGCTCTCCAAGTCATTTCATCCTGGGCCTCTTTCTAGCTTATTTTGGTTGTGTTTACACTTATTTATTCCATGACCAAAAGAGACAGAGAGAAGAAAAAAAAAAAAAAAGCAAACAAACAGACACCCCCCCCACCACCACCAGGCACTCCTTGACACCACGACCTACCCTCCATCTCATGAGCAGGTGTGTTCTGGGCACTCCCATCCAACATGGGTCAGCCCCACAGGACGTTGCACTTGCCCTCCGTGCCTCCATCGACCCTCAGCTGTCATCGTGAACCTAAATCACAGGTCCTGCCTCGTTAAACCCTTCATAGCTCCCGTTGCCAGCCAAGGTCACCATCTTGCCATGTGTGGTCATGAGGATGTCCCTCCAGGTCAGGCTGGTCTATCCCTCCCAACATCCTATTGAGGTCACCATGTCACTCACTGCTTTCTCTTGATTATACCCCTCTGGTCGCCTCCTCTGCACCTTGACTGAACGGCTTTCTCCTAAGAAGTCTCCACCCCTTTTCCATGGAGGCTTTGCACACTCCCTCAGCCTGAGAGCTCATGAGGTCTGGTCACCATCTGGACTGGCCACCGCCCAGGGCAGTTTTCTTACTCACTGCTCTCTTTCCTCTTAAAGAGAAGTTTTCCTTCCCCTTGCCCTCATTTCCTCCCAGGTGTGCTGACTTGTGCTGCCACTGGCTGGGGAGTGGAACTGATATGGCTCATTCTCATAGCCCACGTGTGACATGCCAGTTACCCTCACCTCTGCCACAATAGCTAACCACACTTCAGGGGCTATCCCTGGGACCTGGAGAAAGAAAATGGGCAGAACTCCCAGCTGACCCCAAATGCACATAAAGAGGGAGGATGCCATGTCCGAATGTTTGTGTCTCTCAATTCACCTGTTGAAACCTAACCTCCAACAGGAAGTTGAGGAGGGAGGCTATGGGGAGGTGACTCAGTGACTAGAAATGGGATTAGTGCCCTTAGAAGAGGTCCTTCCACGATGACAGGTTACAACAAAGGACAGCTGTCTAGGAAGATCAGCCTCAGCACAAACCCGGTATCACAACACCTTGGTCTTGGACTTCCCAGCCTCCAGAACTGTGAGACACGTTCCTGCAGTTTGTAGCTGGTCAGTCTGCGGTACTTTGTTGTAACAGTCCTAACTGATCAAGGTGTGGGGAATAACCTGGTTGCCAACATGCTGCTGGAATTCTGAGGAGGTCCTTACCGCAGTCTGTCATGGCTCATCCTGACCCTTTCACTGTCCTCCAGGGCCCTTGCAAAAGGCCAGCTCATCTATAAATCTCTCAAGGGCTCCTCCAGCTAGCTTCTTTTAAAAAAAAAAAAAAGAAAATCAATACATTTTTGTTGAGACCTTACAACTTCCCAGGCACTCTGTGAGATGTTAAAGGTTTGAACAAAAAAGATATTCCCAATCCTCAGAGAGCCACATGAAACAAACAACAACAATATCCTCCCAGTTGGGCTGACTGGTCCTGCCACTGGCTGGGGAGTGGAACTGATATGGCTCATTCTCATAGCCCACGTGTGACATGCCAGTTACCCTCACCTCTGCCACAATAGCTAACCACACTTCAGGGGCTATCCCTGGGACCTGGAGAAAGAAAATGGGCAGAACTCCCAGCTGACCCCAAATGCACATAAAGAGGGAGGATGCCATGTCCGAATGTTTGTGTCTCTCAATTCACCTGTTGAAACCTAACCTCCAACAGGAAGTTGAGGAGGGAGGCTATGGGGAGGTGACTCAGTGACTAGAAATGGGATTAGTGCCCTTAGAAGAGGTCCTTCCACGATGACAGGTTACAACAAAGGACAGCTATCTAGGAAGAGCAGCCTCAGCACAAACCCGGTATCACAACACCTTGGTCTTGGACTTCCCAGCCTCCAGAACTGTGAGACACGTTCCTGCAGTTTGTAGCTGGTCAGTCTGCGGTACTTTGTTGTAACAGTCCTAACTGATCAAGGTGTGGGGAATAACCTGGTTGCCAACATGCTGCTGGAATTCTGAGGAGGTCCTTACCGCAGTCTGTCATGGCTCATCCTGACCCTTTCACTGTCCTCCAGGGCCCTTGCAAAAGGCCAGCTCATCTATAAATCTCTCAAGGTCTCCTCCAGCTAGCTTCTTTTTTTTAAAAAAAAAAAAAGAAAATCAATACATTTTTGTTGAGACCTTACAACTTCCCAGGCACTCTGTGAGATGTTAAAGGTTTGAACAAAAAAGATATTCCCAATCCTCAGAGAGCCACATGAAACAAACAACAACAATAGAAAAATGGCACGACTATGTAATTGCAATTGTTGGCAGTAAGATCACAGAGTTTTAGAAGACTGAATGGTTCAAGAATCTCCTACTCTGGAGAGTTGAGTAAGACCCACTGGAAAAAATGATATTTAAAGCAGATACCCATTATGATACACCAGGGGTAAGCATGACCTTAGCCGCCTCTGATCTCCCAAGTATTATGTGCTTCCTTTATTTTTATTAGTTAGAACTCTTTAGTGTACACCTGCCATAAATACGATTTCAAATGTTTTGAGCAAAAATGAAAATAAAATAAAAAGAGAAAGAAAGTAAAAGAAAAAGAAGGAAGAGCTATTTTTTAGCTCATGTATGGTAAAGTTCAGAGGATTAAGCCTCAGGCATGGTTGGATCCAGAGTCTGATATTTCCAGCCCTCTGTCTCTCTAGTTCTCAGTATCTCCCAGGTTATTTTTACTGGATATTGGCTTTGCTATCAGGGAGGCTCTTTCTAGGTTAAATAGCAAGACTATCAAGTAATTCTGGTTCAATTAGTTGGAGACCCCTTCACCTCTGAGGAAGGAAAGCTCTGGGACATTCCTCTCCTTTTCTCTGAGATGTCTTGGAAGCTTTCGGAGCCTGTTTGCATGCCTGGCAGGCACTTGTCCTGAAATTACTGGCCCTTGGCCCTTGTGCGCTTTCCACATCTTTGCTTCACCTCACGGTCTGCACAAACACCACCACCACTGTACCTTCCGGCAGAACCTGCTTGTCTGCCACATCTGGTCACACCAGGTGCTGTCCCACCTCTGTGCCTTTGCACGTGACCTTGCAGGTAGATCTCCCTGCTGAGGGACAGTGGCTCCTCCGTCTCATCTCAGGAACCACCATCTGACACAGGATGTGCAGGGCTTCAGCAATGCTTAGTAACTAAATGAAAGAAGAGAGGAAGGAGGGAGGAGAGAGGGAAGGAGAGAGGAAAGGAGGGAAAATCTGAGTTTCTGTACAGACCATTGGCTTCAAAGTGCCCTCACTTATAGCTATGTATTGAGAGTTAGTTATAATTAATGAATTTATTTGTCTCATTACTACTATTTAAAAAAAAAATCCAGAGGGTATATGTCAGAGAGGGATAGAGAGAAAGAGAACATGTGAAAGCACCCGCTATAGGGGATGGCCACACCACCGTCCCTTCTCTTCCATTTCTCCTTTTGGGATTTTGGGCATACATACACATGCATCCACCTTGTTTTCCAAGCTGCTGGGTCCAGACAGCCATGTGGGACTTAGCCGCTTTAACCACCATGCCACTGGCTTGTTCTGGTTGTGAATTTATTAAGAAAGAACTTAATGTGTTCATGATGTTGAAAGGTGGGGCCTTTGGGAGTGATTAAGTGATTCAAGTGGGGCTCCTACAATTGATTCCTGTTGGGTTTATAGGGAGTGGGAAGGAGACCAGAAGAGAGACAGACACATGGACAGAGACCGTGAGTGTCTCCCCCAAGTTGGGATGCAATCAGAAGAGCCCCACCAGAGGCAGCCTCTGGACCTTGTTCCTCCATCCAAACCATGTGCCGAGTGAATCCCTAGGCTTTTAAATTACTCAGACTCAGGATTTTCTATTAGCAGTGGGGCAGACTGGAGTAACATCCAGGTTTAGAAGACAGGATGGTTCTTTGGCATTAACCTGCTCTGTCTACCTCAGACTGTTCGCCTTCCTTATAGAGGTGGTCCACTCAGACTTCTGAGAGCATGGGGCTGTCCTCCCTGGTAAAGAAGCTGGACCCAGCCCAGCTGGCTCTCCCACCTGTCTCCTGACACGGTCACCCAGGACCTGGCTTCAGAAATGTGAAAGGATTTCATAGCAACTGGGAAACTTCCTCCCCAATCTGATCGCACACTGTCCCCCAACTTTGCACACCCATGTTAAATTAAATTTCAGACAGCCCGCCCCCACTAGATCTGGCAATAAATTCCATCTTGGTCAATAAATGAACCTGCCCAATGCTATTGGAATTAGAAAGGTAAGTCTACTGCTTCTCTCTCTGTTTTCTCTTCACTTCCAATGCTTTCATGCTACTTCTACGTGACTCAGATTCACCCCTTGTTAGGCTCCTCTTAACCTGATTCTGCAGGAGTCTGTCCCTTTTTCGGATGGAGATTGAAACGTCCACCCCAGCCAACAGTGTGCCTTTGCTCCAACCAGGACTGAATGCAAGAGGAGGGGGGCTCTGTGCAAATCCACCCTCCACTGGGCAACCCAGGCAGAGTGTATACCTGCAGGTGCAAGGAACCTTAGGTGATAAACATGTGTACACACTGCGGCAGGAGTGCAGAGCATTAATATTATTTTCACATTATGAGACCAACTAAGCACAACCATCCTGTCCTTGAGCAAGAAAAGGGGGTGATGCAGAGGAGAAACCAGCCAGCCCCAAATAAAACCCACTTATGGTCAGAGAGCTCACCTGAGTAGGTGGAGAGTTTGTATCTATTGGGTTGTCAGAAAAGTCATAATGCATTTTTGCATACAAAAACATACAAAAACATGTCATGACTCTTCCTTACAAGTGCAGAGCAGCAGAGTACAAGGGCTATTTGGTAGGCAGCCCATTTTACAGATGAGGAAATTGAAGCCATACTTGGCTGATATTACAAAGAACTCTAACTCTTGGCCCCAGCCTAGGAAAGTGATCCCAATGACCCACAGACTACATAGAGTCTGGACAGACATATGGTGACATGAGCAAGTTGTCCTTGCATATGGAAACTTCCAGTCAACTGTTATCTCATAGAGGAGGAAGCAACACCAGGCAGGGCCAGATAAAGAGAAAGCAAGGCAACTGGCCTACCAGGGGAAGCAGGGGGCAGAGTCGCCAGAGCCAGCTCCGGCGCGTGGACTTAGAGTTGCGTCACCCGCCTGGGACAGACAGTCCACCAGTTGCATGCAGCAGGTCGGCATGCACACCTGTCCTGTAGACTGGCTTTGCCTCTAGCACGGGAGACTCAGTGTCAGTAGGTCATGCCTTATTTTGGGTATGCCATAACCAGGACATGCTGTAAAAATGGTTGTTGCTTTCAGGATGATAGCTGTGTAAAAAGTTTTAGGAAGCAATCCATGTGAAACTATTGGAAAATTCAGAGAAGCACTAAATACATACATACATACATACATACAAAAAAAATCACAAAGTAGTCCTTCCAGACTTGCTTGTCCTTCCAGACAGCATTCTATGTTTATATGTGAATATATATATATATGTGTAAAGATATATTTCAAAATGTAAGTAACATTGAACCGCAGACATATTTTTAAGTTTTTTAAATTTACTTCTTCCAAGATAGAGAGAGGGACCCACAGCAAGGATTTTCTTGCCTCAGTTCACCACGGTCGCAGTTGTCCAGGATAAGAGGCACACACCTTGGGACGCAAACGTGGGACCTTCCCGTGTGGCTTCAGCGTCATTGTGTTATCACTGTGCCCCACGGCTGGCCTACACATAGATATTTTGATGACAATATTAACAAATGCTACCAGACTAGCCATGCATGATGGATAGCTTTGCATTTCAAAAAATTTGCTCAGACATTCCTTTTTTTTTAAACTTTCTTACTATAAAATGCAACTTGCTTAAGCCAGAAAATACGTAAAACTTGAGTACAGTATAATGAATCATTATAAGATGAACACCTAAGGTTAGAACAACTCCCTGGAATGAGACCAAGAACACAGACATTGTCTTCAATGGCACTCCCACTACCCACGGGGCCTCGTGATTGCTTCCAAGGACATACGTGGCTGCACCACAGTTCATGTAACATGTCTCCAATTGCTGGACATTTTGGATGGTTCCAATCTCCTGCTGGGTTGCATATCCCTGTATGTACTTCCATACACAAATTTTGTATAGTCTTACAGTAACTTCTCTAGACAAAGCCCTCGAACAGAGGGGAATCTCTGGATCAAAGGATGAAAATCTTCCTTTGATTTTTCATGAAACAATGCATGTGTGTGCATGAGAGAGAAGAGCACTCTTCACAATGTCTAGGGTCTAGTCACGCCCCAATCCCCTTCCTCCAGTCCTCCTGCCCGTTGGAACCTGGTCATTTGCATGTTTCAAGCCTGGGATTTGAACTGTGGTCACCATGTGGGATCTGGCTTCTCTTGAGCAGCACATCACCACTGTGCCATGGGGGTGGCCTGAAGAGTGCACACGATTTGGAGGCTTCTGCTATGGTACTGCAAGCTGCCTTCCCACAGTGGGGGGTCAGGCCCCCTTAGCTGTGCCTGGTGTCTCTGCCTCTGCGCATGTTTGCCCATCTGGTAAACAGAAGCCGATTTCTCATTGTTGTCTGTATATATTAACTGTCTTTTTTGCTCATGAGGCCAAATGACATCAGTTATTTTATGTATTTATACTTGGCCTCCGATGATTGCAAGAAGTTCTATTATTAAAACATATCTCAAGAGCATATCCTATCTCTATTTGTACTTAAATAAAAATCCCATGCCACCTCCCCCTCTCTCCACTCCATTTCAAAGTCATTTGTGAGCTCCTGGACATGAAGGCAAATTTGGCATTCATTGTTGCAAAGTCCTTTGTTCTGCTAACACAAAGCTGTGAGGACTAGGCTAAGTCCCTCCCCTTTCGGAGCCTCACTTCCCTCGGCTGAGGAGGCCTTAGCAAATGGGAGAATAATAAAAACAGAGGAGGATCATGAACTCCGGTTTTACATGACCTAGTATTTGTTGAACATCTATTGCTTGCCAGATACTGTACTAGATACTTGATGTGCTTTATTCCTGAGTTTTGCAACACCCCCACAGAATATGGTAATTCCCATTCTGCACTTAGGGAAACAGGCTCAGAGGGCTGAGGTGACTCGCCCAAGGTCCCATGACTGGGAGAACTGACAGGTCAAGCTGATTCCCAAGAACCTCTGCTTCTGGGAGGACCCAGCACTGTCAGCATCTCTGGACTGGCATCCAGAATGACAATGATGAAGTGGTGTTTGGAGAAGGTTATGCCTGAAATGTTCTTGGAGAATCCACTCTTCTCTCGTGATAATACCATTGCTGTTTCTCTCTCTCTTTCTCTCTCTCACACACACACACACACACACACACACACACACCCCTCCAAATCCAGAGTGGAATGGACTGCTTCTTACTGGAGCTCCTTTCCCGTAACTCAGGACCCACCTTAGTTAAACTCTCCAATAATAGGACAATGTCCATCTCGCCTTTGGCTTCCTTCATTATCTCGGCTTCCTGTTATCAGGACCTTCCACATTTCCTTCTTGTGGTGTTTCTGAGTCCCACCTGTCCAGGTAGCCCTCCCTGATGGAAATTCAGAACATCTAACCTCAAAGGGTCTCAGAAAAAAAAATGAATGAGCAGAGGAAACTTGCAACAACTAAATGTCTGTATACCAGGGAATTTACTTACATTATCTTATGCAATTAGCTCCCAGCTGCAAAATAGGAGTTCTTACACCTCAGTTTTGCAAATGAGGGAGCTGAGCTTCAGAGATGTGTCCTGGACCAGGGTTCATGGCAAATGAGAACACCTGACATGCTTAGCACATAGGTACTGGAGACTGTGGTATACTACTGGCCATGTAATAAAGATATCTTCACCACATTTTCAAGCATTAGGGGACTGTTTTTAACTGTCCCCATTTTATAAATGGAAATACAAAGGAAGAAAGAAAAATTAGAATAATTTGCCCAAATATCCCAGCTAGTAAGTGGATCAGAGATTCGAACCCAGGCTGTTGGCCAAGTTTGTCCTTTTTTTTTTTTTTTTCTTTTTCACTATAGGGCGTGTGCGCTTGCCAGACAGACAGAGACATAGAGACAGAAAGCGAGAAATCACCCCCCAGGGGGGATGGTCACGCCGCAATCCCTTCTCCTCCATTCTCCTCTCGGGATCTTGGGCATGCATGCACATGCGCCCGGCGTGAGTTCTAAG
>NW_006159968.1:1475335-1589995 GCF_000334495.1 Tupaia belangeri chinensis | reverse complement strand
TCTTTCTCCTGAGCCACTCGGCACCTTCTAAATGCAAGGGGCTCTGAATATATCATTTTATGTCCTGTTAGCAGAGAAAAATTCTTGGAACCAATACTTTTCCTCTGTAGTTAGAGAAACCTGACACCCAGGGTATACCTGGCCCTGTACCGGATCTCATGACTATGAATCCTGCCTTACCACAATTCCAGCCTACACCACCTCTCCTCAAAGGGAGCAAGGGCGTAGCTGGTGAGCTCAGCTCCTCCCTGCCCCCTTGGCTGTGGCAGGCCTGACTCTCTGCAGGAGTGATAATGTGTTTAATCATTAAGTGAGTAATCGTGGGAGGCTTCCTGTGGCTGATTATTAATAGAATCTGGAGAAGGTGTGCGTGTTCAGCGACAGACCAGCAGTTTGAGTGCCAGTCTGGTTTGGCCTCTTGATTTCTGAAGTCACCTGGATGACTCAGGCTCTTGGTCATCTCATTGACTAATGTTCTGGCTGGGGGCTTGCCTTCTTGCCTCCGGGAGTCCCCATTCCCAAGGCAGTTGCTGTTTCACCTCCCCACTTACATCATCTGTTTCCAGCCTAGCTGTAAGAACTGAGCTTCTGACTGGAACTGGAGTTAAATCCTAGGAGACTTTGGTCGTAGGACCTCAGTTTCCTCATCTTTGAAATGAGCCTGCTGAGGTTTCACTTGTGAACACTCGGAGATATTTGCCTTGACAGGACTTGTAGGCTGCCCTCATGACTATTGCTCTGAGGCTGCAGACTGGAGCCTGCTGGCCACAGACCTCTGTTCTTGCTATGGATGTCTTGCCCTGGTCTCTTCCGCTTTTCTTCATGTGAAAGTGACTGTCCTATAAAGAAAAATAATTCATCATCATATCAAATGGTGGAGCTCTTCTAATTTTTCCAAAGGGTTTGTCTTAGTCCTCTATTGTGTTACTTACAGAAATACCAGAGACTGGGTGATATAAAAAGAATAGAGGTTTATTTGACTCAGGACTCTGGTGACTGGGTAGACCAAAGGCCTGGGGCTGGCCTCAGGCTGGTCACAGCATGTCTGGAAGAAGCAGAGAAGATGGCAAGCCTATACAAACTGAGAGAGCTGCAGTCAGCTCGCTCTTTTGTAATAACCTGCTTTCTTGGGAACTGATCCTTCCTCACAAAAGCTAAAACTCACTCAGTCATGAGGCAGCATCAATCCATTTCTGTGGCTGGTGCCGCTTTGAGCCAGTCACTGCCCACTGGGCCTCAGCACCTCCCAACACTCTCGCATTGAAGGTCGAATTCCAAACATGAATTTTTGGAGGACAAAACATTATCTGAACCATAACAGAACTCCTGGAAAGAAACATGGACACTTTGGATCCTCTCAACACAGACATTGAGGTTACTGGGCCCAAAGCGAGACATAGCCTTTGCTGGCTTTTGTTTGGGTTAAACCTAAAACCTGAACATTTATGCCAAGTAAAACAGAAGGGAAGGAGAGAAACTTGAAGGTGTAGCGGGAGGAGCCCACTGCTGGATGGGGGTGAGGTCTGGACTTCTGTTACCAACAGGAACCCTTGCCTCTTCATGGGAAGAGGAAACTGGTACTCGGACAGCAACCCCTGCTCAGGAGGAGCCTTAGGCTACCGAGTGCTTGACTGCTCCATAACACAGATCTGAAACTGCTTGCCAGGATGTGGAAGAGCTGGGTGCCCCATGCATGACCCAGCCTGAATTTCCCACTGAGCTAGCAGAACGGGGGCTGCAACTCCCCACCGACTAAAAGAAAGAAAGAAATGGATATTCCTTGCAAACCTGACCTTGTGGCCTGAGATAACCCTGCAGTAGGTCCCTGTATCCCTACAGGAGACAGAGCCCCAGTGCAGGAAGCTCTCCTGGGGCGAGCAGGCTGCAGGACAAGTATATAGGAGGACAGAATGGGTGTAGGTCTGAGAGGGAACAGCTTCTGCCATGGCTAGACTCACCCTGTGCAATTAGTTCAAATACAATGAAACTACAAGTGAGCCACATTTCAAGTGCTCAGTAACCCCCATGACCAATGGCTACCGGACTGGCCAACACACATTTCTGCCATTAAAGAACATTCTCGGGCTCTATTAGTCTAGAAATTGCTGTCTAGACCAACCCAAGACAATTCTCCAGGGAGCATTGGGAAAAACTTTTTGCACTTGGCTGGACAACAGGGAAGACCCCTCTGTTTTAGGAACAGTTGGAATGATTGCCACCATGGAAGACCATGCCTAGGAGATGCACAGGAGTGGATGGCGTGTGTGCAGAGGCGAGGCGTGTGTGCGAATGATTTCTAACTGGACATGAAGTGGAAGTCTGCGTCCACTTTATTCCTCGAGATTCATCCGGGTCCGTCCTTCACGGGCCTTTCTAGGTGGCCATCCTTGATGAAGTCTCTGGTGCCCACATTCCCCTCCGAGACACCAAAGAATATCTTCCAGGTGCCAATATCTCTTCACAGACTTAGCTCTCCTCTTTGGGTGCTGCTGGCTGTGTGTGAAAAATGTGGTCACCAGCATGTTCCTGGCCTTCAGAGCCTGGCTGGCCTCCGGTAGAGGCTTGCCCTTACTGATGGGATGGCGGGGCACAACAGCAGATGGCTGGCTGCCTGGGGGCGGCTGCCTCGGGTCTCCAACAGAACAGGGTTTAAACCTCATCTTCTCCAGAAAATGTGTGCCAGCCACAATCCCCAACATGGGGCAAAGCTCCTCAGTCATTTTCTCGGGTTCACAGAATTGGTTTCAGTTTGTAGTTAGATCTGAGACATCAATACGCAGGAGGTGGAGGAAGGTTCCGCCAGAAACTCAACAGACAGACAAGAACAGACAGACAGATGTGAGGCGGCTGTAGCCTAGCGAAGGGAACTGGATCCCACGTGGCTGACTGCACGTGGAGTGCTGGCCCTGCAGCTTGTGGGGCAGGGCGGTTGGGTGGGCGACATGCCGAGTATGCACGCGCATGCCCCGGTCCCAGCAGAATGGAGAAATGAGGAGAAGGGATCGCAGCGTGACCGTGTGCAGGACTGCTTCCTCCTCTCCCTGCAAAGGTGCATGTCTTGTGGGAATTTAAACAATACATGGGGCATTGGGGTGGACAGGCCCTCTGACCCAGAATTTCCCCAGCAGTGACTGAGGCAGCACCGTGGTGTTGCTCAGCACCTTTTTAATCTGTGCTGGCTAGTACGGTGGAATTTCTCACCTGGATCTCTTATCCAGGGAACCGAGAAGCAATTGCAAGTATGAGCAGAAGCTCTTTGTAAAGTGCTCCCTGAGGGGCAATGGGAAGAGGAGCCAGGTCCCAGGATGTCCCTGGAGGGCAGGCCTGCCGGGGGTGCTGCCACCTCGGGCTTTACTCAGCCCCCCGCAGGCCTTGCTCAGCCCCCACCTGTTCCACTCGCTGGCTGCAGGCCGCTCATCTGCCGAGCGCCCGGGCAGCACCCTGTTCTCCCCGGTGCTGAGCCAACAGGTGTCTGCGGGCTTCCCCGACGGCTCCGCCACCTGCACACACTTGCCCTTGCCCAGTCACGTCCTCCTCGTAGAGCGCGTCCCGCATGAAGACTGCGTCAGTCTCCCAAGGTGCAGGGAAGCCTCTGGCCTGGGGCCAGGCGTCTGCTGGGCAGAAAGACTGTTAGCGTTGCTGCCTGCCCCATCCCCCAAAACAAACCCCCACTTTGCACGTGGGCACTCACCTCCCCTCCACCAACTGTTTCCCCTTTGTCTTGAGCATCCACAGCTGAGGTGTTAGTGACGGGGTGATGGAGAGCCTTGCTTCACGGTGTTAAAGCTCTGCTTCTCTGCAACACATCCTTGATTTTTCCCCTTTTATTTATTTTCCTCTAATACACATTTGAAGCAGCACCGCTCAGTTATCACTCAGCCAGTGCGCCTTTGCCCAGCTACAGCTCCTACGATGAGTAAAGTATGCTTCCCCACTGAACGCTGGGGCCGGGGTACACTGGGAGCCCCAGCCTTCAAGGTAGGGTGGGAGCGGGCCAGGTGGCCACCATCCTCCTCATAGCTGATGCTTGTCCAGGGCTAATTCTTGCCGAGCTCTGTTCTAAGTGCTTTCTGCACTGGAAGCCTATGAACACCCTCATGAAGGAGATGCCATTCGAATCCCCGTTCTGTACATGAGAGAAGAGGGCAGACAGCGTAAGTGAGAAGCAGCACGCAGGTAGCACTCATTTCCCGGGGCTGCTGACACAGAGCTCCACATGCTGGGCAGCTCTAAGAGCAGACATTTCTTTCCTCACAGTTTTGGTGACTTCTGGAAGCCTGAGATTGAGGTGTGACAGGGCTGGTTCCTTCTGAGGCCTGTGTCCTTGCCGTCTTCTCACTGTACTGTCACTCGGTCCTACTGCTTTGTCTGTCTGTGCCCAAGTGTCCCCTTTTTATACGAACACCAGATGTACTGGGTCAGGTAACGTCGATGCCCTCGTTCTACCTTGATTAACTCTTTTTTTTTTTTTGGAGAAGTTTTTGCTATAGGGTGCGTGCGCTCACTAGACAGACAGAGAGAGACAGAGAGACAGAAAGTCAGAAATCACCCCCCGAGGGGGGATGGCCACGCCGCAATCCCTTCTCCTCCATTCTCCTCTCGGGATCTTGGGCATGCACACACACACACGCCCGGCATGAGTTTTAAGCCACCCGGTCCAGGATGCGAACCGTGGTCGACTACATGGGAGCCCAGCGACATAGCCATTATGCTAACTGCTGGTTCCCCTACCTTGATTAACTCTTTAAAGACTCTGTCTTTAAACACAGTTACCTTCAAAGTCCTTGGGAGTTAGGATTTGGTCACATGAATCTGGGGGACATAACTGAGCCCATACAGTAGGTAATAAGTGGCAGGGCCAGGACTGGGCCCATGGCTGGTGGCTCAGAATCCAGTGCTAAGGGAGCCATCAAGACCACTGCCCCAAGGTTGAAGAGTGATCCCAGGAGTAGGGGTACTGGGGGTGGGGAGTGAAAGTGACGGTTGGTGCCCCCAACTTCCTGACGCCCTCGAAACCCAGAAACCTATAGTCCTTGGCAGTTCTGAAGCTCCAGGTAGATGGATTCTCTTAACACAACTAGGGATTCTCCCTCCCCTTTAGCGGAGTTGCAGACCCACTTAGAAACAGAACAAGCCTCCTCTGCCCCAGGCAGCTTGCTGAGAACTCCCTTGTGGAATCCACCCATCCACCCACCCATAGCCCCAAGATAGCAATGGGTGTCTCCGAGAAGAGAAAACGGAAGCCAAGGTCTTTATTGCCCTACGTTTCTCTTCAATCTTGGAGACATCTCAGAGACGAGTCTAGCTGAGAAGTCCACACCTCTTACAGGACCGGATTCTGTGGATGCCAAACCAAGGTTCCGGCAGGGCTGAGGTTTACTGAAGGCACAAAGGCCTTTCAAGTCAGAGGTAAGACGCCCACCTGGGCCGTGAGCCTATGTGGGCAGACGCTGTGTCTATCTCTGTTTCCCCAAGTCCCGGATGAAGGATCAGATGAGCACAGAGGAAGCCCTTCATACATGTTCGTTTTAAGCATCAATGAAAAGGGGATGAACGATGAAAAGTTAGTTCCCAGGCCAAGCCTTTATTTTAGTCCCAAATCACTCAGAAAAGAATGAGTTCTGTCCATTTCCCTTTCATTCTCCATAATAGAACACCGGAGTTTGACACACAGTCAGCCAAAACATACATACAGTTTTTAATTTCCCTTGTGCATGGTTGATTTAGTCAGTGGACTCTTATAAGAAGCCATTGGAACCTTCCAGGAAGTGTATTTGAAGTGGAAACACCACAAATTCATGTACTTCCTCCTTAATGCTGGCAGGAATGAAATGTGATGGCGAGAGCTCCAGTAGCCACGGTGGACCACATGATGACCTTGTGCATGAAATCAATGCAATGGAGAGCCAGGGAGAGAAGGAACTTGCCTCATTGATACCATGAGCACCATTCCCAGCCTTGGACAGGTCTTCTGAACAGCTTGGACACCAGAGAGAGGTAGTCTCTATATTGCTTAAATGTCTGGTATCTGGGGAACTTTTTTCTGTAATCATAACTGAATGTAATTTTAACAAATACAAGTCTTGAAAGAAGAAATCAATTGGACAGAGAGGCCACAGAGGGGTTAGTCAAGAGCTCAGCTAAAAATGTAGATGCACTTGTTCAGGACATGATCTTGTACAAGTTACTTCATCTTCTCAAGTCTCAGTTTCCTCATCTGTAAAATGGGGTTAGTCAGAGCATCCATCCTCTGAGGTCGCTGTGTGGCTTATATTAGATACACTGTAAAGTATGTTGCCGCAGCTCACGGAGGCCCAGGCAGGGGGATGCTCAGAGACTCGTCCTGAGTACCAAGCCCAGCATGAGGACTGGGAGGGGTCAGCTTTTGTCAGGGGATAACGATGGTGTGGATGTTTTACTCAGGTGGCAGGTGGCCGCGAGTGAGCTCCTAGGTGAGCCATCAATGGCACTGGAGGGCTGCCAAGCAGAGAGCGCGTGTGGAACTTCCCTGACCTTGCAGCCGTTGCCAGGTTGGAAAGGTAGGCAAGGCCGTGGGGTTCTGGGCTGACTGTTCCACCATGCTGGAGCAATCAGAACGAAGCAGCCGTGATCACGGAACCATGCACCTCTGAATTAAACGTCCCACCACTCCATGTGCCAAGTGTTTCCAATGCTTCAGGCTTTAGGAACAGAGATCAGAGCCAGATGGGTCTGACTTTGAAGGAGGATGTGTTTAATCTGTCCGGCCTCGTGTCTGTTATTTAAATAGGCAGGATATTTATTCCATGAGATTTCCAGCTCTGGGACCTCGGGATGAAGCCATGAAGCTTTCCGAGCCTTGTATGTGGCACTGAGTAATGGGAATACTACCACCACCTCAAAAGGTTGATTAGAAGAAGAAATGGTGGGCCAGCCAGTGGTGTAGTGGTGAAGGCAGCTGAATCCCACATGACTGACTGTACGGTTCAAGTCCTGGCCCTGACAGCCTGAAGAACACCCAGGTGTGTGTGTGTGTATGTGTGTGCGTGTGTGTTTGCCCCTAAAATCATGAAAGGAGTGAAGGACAAGGAAGGGATTGTGACATGACCATCCCCCATGGAGGGTGCTTTCTCACTCTAACTGTCCCTCTTTCTCTCTCCAGCAGCCGCATACACCTGGCAAATACACACATACACAAGAAGAGGAAGAAGGAGAGGACGAGGAAGAAGGAAGAGGAAGAAGAAAAGAAGAAGAAAAGAAGAAATGGCATTTCCTAGCACACAGGGGAATCGTAGGGACTTGGTAAGTATTTAAGTATTCTCTGTCCCTTCCCCCTTCCCTTAGGGTCACGAGAGTGGGCCCCTGGAGGGCTCATGCCTCGTAAACTGGATACATAGAATTCATGTCAAGAGCACGAACGGAGAAGGACACGCATTGGTTCCACGAAACCTCCCCCCTAAAGGTGAGCCAGACAGACTTCATGGTACTCATCAATCCCTCCAGAGCAGCGGGACCTTGCAGAGAGCTTGACCCCGGCCCTAGTCCATCACACTGAAAAGAAATGTTTTAATGTTAATAGAAGGTTAGTTGAGTCATTTGGAAAGGGCAATTCATTTTACTCATCTTTTAAATTAAATATTAAAATGAGGTTATATGTCATTTTCTGACAGAACCTGAGGAATCGGAGATGGCAAGATGGTGATGGGTTTTGGACACGATCCAGAAGTGATGAATGATTTTCACCTCTCCTGCATGGGGGCAACGGGCAATGGCTGCCTGGCGCATGGCCTTGAGAAGACCCCGCAGTGTCATGGCAGCTAGCTTATCCTGGGCACAGAGCAGAAGCAGATCGTGCACGCTGGGTCAGGGTGTTAAACCTAGGCCATGTAGATGAGAGTAGTCACCTAGTGAATGTAGGCAATGTCTAGGTAGAAGCTCGAAGAGCTCTCCTCGGTGAAAGGCCCTGCTACACAGGGCTGGAAGTAAACAGTGTGGTGATAGGTGGATCCGTGTTAGGTCACCGGAACGGAGCACAGAATGCTAAACACTGCATGTACATTGCTTCTGATCCTCCCAACAGTTCTGCAAGTTGGGTACTGGCATACAAGTTTCCTAAATTGGGAAACTGAGTTCCCAAGAGTTTAAGCGACTTGCCAGAGTGGACACTCAAGTGTCAGGGCTGAAAGTGGCTTCCAGCTCTAACGCTGAGGCCCATGCTGACTCCCATTGGGCCACACTGTGTTCCAGGAAGAGCAGAGAATGGATTCTCGAATGAGATGGTGACAAACACTTGCTTTTTCCTCCACCCATGCTGAGTAATCCAGAAACCCCCTTGGGTTTGCTTTGGAATGGTTGTCCTGCCCCATGTCTGTTATTCAGAAAGCTAAGAAATTTAGCTTACTAACTCTGGGACCTTGAACTGATGCCATCGAAACACTCTGAACTTGAATCGTGTCACCTGTACAATGGGGATACTAACACCTCTATTTGGCTTTGACTCTGGTACACAACCCATAGACAGTCAAGTGGTTCCTCCAACAGGAATAAATAAAGCCTGTGTTTTGCCCCAGACTGGCACGTAGGCTGGAGCAGGTTCTTCATGGACTCACCTCTGGGAAGCCATTATTCTGCATGCTGGGGCAGGCTGGGTGCTGACTCAGGGCTGCCTGAAGTTGCTTAGCCTAGTGGAATTCAGAATCTCTCCACCAGTCCCTTGTCTGTGCGCCGAGAATATGAGGGGCCTGAGGGGGCTCTTTACTGGAGCCCAGGGACTGTCTCTACCTTCTGCCAGGCATCCCGCTTCCCACATCACCCTCATGACAACTTCGCCAGTGTTCCAATGTTAATTAAGTAATTTAGAACAGGAATGTATTTTGATTGCTTTAAAAGGCACACAGCAAAAGTTCTTATTCCGACTCTCGCCCCCTCATGGAAGTCTGTACCCTTAACCTTACCGTAATAATCCCTTTGATCATATCCCAAGTTTCCTGCAGAAAACAAACATGTGAGCAGGTACGCATACAGCCCACTTTCATTACGCAAGTTAGCATATTGTAAACTCTCCCTTGCACCTTATTTCAAGTAACAACGTATTCTGAAGCCCTTAAGTACATACGGGATGTCTTTTCTTTTCAGCATCTACATATATTCCATTGAATGAATGCACCAGGATTATTTTATTACAGTTTTCTGGGTGGAGATTATGTATATTTTCAACTTTTTATTACAAGGGACGCTGCAGTAAGTTGTCACTCATTAACTGAGCAAATGTATCAGCTAGGTACATTTTCAGAAGTGAGATTGTTGGCTTAGAGGGTAGATGCTTTTATGATTTTGGAAAGATCACCAAATTGCCCCGTGTAGGCTTCCTTACAGTTTACACTCTGACTACTAATTGATCAGTTTTCACGCGGTCTCACCAAAAGAGTATATTGACAATATTTAAGGTTTTTATTTATTTATTTTGCCAATATGATAGTGAAAAATGGTGTCTCAGTATTTTTTAACTTGGTTATCTTCTATGGCTTGTTCAGCTATACATGTTTTTATATGTTTAAAAGCAAATTATATTTTTACTGTGAACTTTCTATTTATATCTTCTGCCTGTTTGGGGGGACACTGTTTTTTGTTGTTGTTGTTTTTTTTTTTTTTTTTCCTGAGAACTCTTTATACATTAGAAAGATTAAAAAAACTTAGTCTTTGAGTTGCAAATGTTTTATCCTCTTTGGTTTGGTCTTTTGATCTTGCTAATGGTTATATTTTTTGTAAATAGAAACTTTAAAAGTTTTATATAGTGGGACCAGCAGTTGGTGTAATGGCTGTCACTGGACTCCCACGTAGTCGACTGCGGTTCGAGTCCTGGACCTGGTGGCTTAAACTCATGCCAGGTGCGTGTGCGTACATGCCCAAGATCCTGAGAGGAGAATAGAGGAGAAGAGATTGAAGCATGGCCATCCCCTGTGGGGGGGTGATTTCTCGCTTTCTATCTCTGTCTCTCTCTGTCTTTCTGGTGAGCGCATGCACCCTGTAGCAAAAAACCTCTCCAAAAGAAAAAAAGTTTTATATAGTAAAATTTCTAAATTAATTCTTTTATTAATATTGAATATTGAGCCATAATTAAGATTTCTTTCTCCATATTTTCTTCTAAAACATTTATGATTTAAATTTGTATATTAAATATTGGGTTGTTAGAAAAGTCATGACTTTTTTTATGTTTTTGTGTACAAAAATGCATCATGACTTTTCCAACAACCCAACATGTTATTCATTTGGAGTTTATTCTAGTGCATAATGACAGCTATGTTTACACTGATATCTACTTGTGCTATCATCCTTTATTGAATAGTCTATCTTTTCTCTGCTGACTTAAGATGCCACCTTTACTTGATCATATCTTCAATTATAAACTGTATTTGATTGTGCTATCAACTTTCTGCCCTATTCCTTTGAACTATCTTTTAGTGCCATACTAGTTGGTTAACAATTAATTTGATTCATTAATAATTGAACCTCATAACGTATTTTAATATCTGATAGAACTGGATATACCTTATATTGCTTTCTTGATTTTTTTCTTGTTTATTCTCAAAGTAAACTTTAGAATTGGACCAGCAGATGGTATAATGATTATGTCACTGGACTCCCATGCAGTCGACTGCAGTTCGAGTCCTGGATTCATTCACTTATCTCAGGCCAGGTGCATGTGTAAATGTGCCCACAATCCTGAGAAGAGAATGGAGGAGAAGGGACTGTGGCATGACCATCCCCCCCTGGGGGGTGATTTCTCACTTTCTCTGTCTCTGTCTCTCTGACAAGTGCACACACCCTATAGCAAAAAACTCACTTAAAAAAATCTTTGGAATCAGCTAGTCTACGTTTTTAAAAAAGTGATTGTTATAATTTTCCTCTTGTTTATTTATTTAATTTTATTTATAATTATTATTTTTATTTTTCATTTTTAAGTTTGCTACAGGGCACATGCACTTGCCAGAGACAGAGAGACAGACAGAGAAAACAAGCTGCCATGTCCAGGATTCGAACATCAGTTAGCCATAGTGGGAGTCTAGCACCTTAACCACCACACCACCTGCTGGCCCCCATCTAGTCTACTTTTAAAGCCAAACAGAAATTTGGTATTTTTATTGGGATTACATTAAGTTTAGAAATGAACCTAAAGAGATTCAGCGTTGTCATGCCAGTGAATCTGCTCATTCAAGAGCAAGTCATACGTTTTCATTTGTTCAAGTCTACTACCTTTGTGTCTTTTGGTATTTTATAGTTTCCTTTAATATTGGCCTTGCTTTTTTCCTTTAAAGGTTATTCTAAGACATTTTACTGCTTCATTGCTATTGCTAATGGTGTTTTCCTTTTACTATATCTATTTTATCAGTCGAGATGAGTCAGTCACTAAAAAGAAATCCTGTTTGGTATTTTAGCCCAAGGGACTTCACTATAGGAACTACTTTCAAAGTACCTGAAGTGCTGAGGGGGGGGCAATTGAGAAGGGAGTACTTCCTTGAGACCAGGAAAGTGCTGATCCCTCTGGCTAGAGCTCATGAGCCTGGCCATTCTGCATTCCTGGGGTCCCCCCTGTGATCGGCCACTGAGGAGGAGTGACTGCAGCTCTGTCCCCTGGATTTCTTACCCAGTCATTGTGCTGGGGTAGTGCTAGAGCAGCTGCCAGGAGCACTTTCCTCTCCTTTTCCTTGCAGTTCCGACTCCCAGCTTCTCCTGTTGGCAGGACTTCACAGGCAGGACGTCTCCCAGGGTTGGACACCCTAGTTTTCAGTCTTATAGTCCCTAAAGTTCAGAATAGAATATTCAGACGGTAGGAATATGACCAAGAGATGAAGGTTAAAAAACCAAACTACATTTACTTACCAAGTATAAATATGCAAAGATAATTTGTTTGAATATTCTTTTTGCCTAAATACTTGATTGATTTTTTTTTTCAATTTTTTACTATAGGACACACACATCCTCCGGAGACAGAGAGATGAGAGAGGGAAAGTGAGAAATCGCCCCCAGCATGGGGAATGGCCACACACAATCTCTTCTCCTCCATTCTCCTCTTGGGACTTGGGTCACATGCACACACATGCACTTGGCATGTTTTTCAAGCCACCCTGTCTGGGATTCCAACCACAGAGTTGTCCATGTGGGATCCAGCCACCTTCACCACCACAATACTGGCTGGCCCACATTTTTGAATTCTTATGTTGATAATAGTTGTTGATGTGAATGTCTTCATTCTCCAGATAATCAGAATCATTGCTTTACTTCTTTCTTTTCAAATTTCTCTCCCTAAGTGACTTTAAGAAGTTTAGTAGTTTAATGAATTGCCAAATACCTCCAGTAAAATATTTTTTTTAAAAATCAGTGATAAGCTATATAGTGCTATCCTTGTCTGATTGTTGTTAATGCAACCACATGTTTTTTTCCTCATTAGGTCTGATGTGACATTTGAACAGAGATAGACATATTTTACCATGTTTGGAAAATATTCATCCATTCCTACTTTGTGACTGAAAAATCCAAATGATTGAATTTGTCAAATGCTTTCTGTTTCTACAGAAATAATTTTATGATTTTTTTGTAGGTCAACTAATGTAATAAATTACATTAAAAATTTTATGACAATTTTGAATTCTTGCATAAATTCTACCTGGCCATAATGCATCCTTATATTAATGTGCTGCTATATTTCATTTGTTAATATATTATTCTGAAGTTTTGCATTAACATTTATTAGTGAGACGTGTGTGTGAGTGTGTGAAATCTTTCTCAATAGTTGATATTGCTACTTTTCTCATTTTGTGAAAGGAATATAGCAATATCTCTTTTCTCTGTGTGCTGGAATAATAAAAATTATATTGGAATTATATAACCCATAAAGATTGCCAAGCCACTTCTGTGAAAACATCTTTACCTAATTTAGGGGGGTAGTGGTACAGAAAAGAAGAAATGGCTAATTTTGTGACAATTTTCTGTATTTGAATTTTATTTTTTAATTTGCCAGGGAGTACATGCTGGAGAGAGAAACACTGAGAGAGAGAGAGAGAGAGAGAGAGAGAGAGAGATAGAAGGAAAATGAGGAAATTCATGACCTCCCCGCATGGTCATGCCACAACCCCCTCTTCCCCATTTTCCTTTCTTTTCAGGAGTTTGGGCACTCCCACAGACACGCCTACTTAGTTTATCAAGCTCCAGGGTCCAGGACTTGAATCGTGCGGTTGTCCATGTGGGATCTAGCCACCTTCAGCACCATGCCTTGATGTGACCCCTGCCCCAGTTTTTTTTAAAAAGCAGTAAACAAAACAGGCAGAGTAAGCTATACTCACAGCCCCCTGAGGGTCTTCAAAGATGGAGGCTGAAGGGAGGAAGGCTGCCCAGCGAGGCTGAACAGGGCAAGTGGATGCACTCAGGTCCTCAGAGACTCTGCGCTGCCCTTGTCGCTCAGTGAAATCCTAAGAGCCCAGGGCCCCCCATTCCCAGCTCTCTTGGCTGCTGCAGAAACCACAAAGGATCCCACTAGGAGAGCACACACTGAGGTCGGGTCTAGACACATCTTCTGGCAAGCTCCTGGAGCTCAGAGCTCCTTTCGTTTTCTCTTCTAGTTTTTGCTGTAAGGTGTGTGCATTTGCCAGACACACACACACACACACACACACACACACACACACACACAGAAGAGAGAAAGAGAAAGAAATCATCTTCCAGGGGGAATGGCCATGCTGCAGTCCCCTCTCCTTCTGTCTCTTCTTGGGATTCTGGGTACACACTCAAATGTGCCGGAAGTGATCCTCATTTAACACATTGATGTTGAGTGTCAGATCCGACTGGGACTGTGCCTGCCTGGTAGAACTCACAGTCCGGTGGGACGAGACAACGGCATAACCAGCAAACCAGTAAGTGAGATGACACTGGAGGGCCAGATGACCTAGAGAGGAGCAGAGTGAGAAGAGGGTCACAGGGAGGCCCTGCCACCTTCAGATGAGATGCTGAGAAGAGGCTGAACTGAGACCTGGGGATGAGGAAAAGGCAGTGGCAGCAGGAGCTGGTCAGATCCTACACGGACCAGGAGGCACTGAGCAGGTCCTGGGAGGAAAAGAGGTGGTGGAGGGCTGGAGTGCAGCAGGGAGGGCCAAGGCCTGAGTAGAAGGGACACTCCCTGGGCCTGTGCATGTGACCAGGAGCTGGGGGTCCCTCCTAGTGGTGGCCAATCTGGGGTGGCAGCTCAATGGAGGGAAGGGGACAAGCTGAAATGTATCTTGAGGCCCTCTTGGCAAGTCATCCAGCCCAGAGCCTGGTTCATAGTAGGTCCTCAGTAAGCATCAGTAAGGACACTCTCCCAGGGACCCTGTGCCTGATTAATTTCCATATTCCTCATCCCTAGCAGAACCCGGGCTGACACTGGGTGCTGATGGGCATTTGTCATGCTAAGCTAAACACCCTTTACCTGTGTGACCTCAAGAAAGTCCTGTAACCCCACCTTGCCTCAGTTTCTTCATCTATAAAAGGGGATGATACTATCGGGTTGTCGGGAAAGTCATAATGCATTTTTGCATAGAAAAACATAGAAAAATACGTCATGGCTTCCCAGACAACATAATGTAACCACCTCTTCAGGTTCTCATAAGGACTCAATCACTTAATATATGAAAAGCTTTTAGTAGAAATGATGCAAGGGTTAACTATTATTATTATTATTATTTGGTCATTATTTACTTCTCCCACAACTTCCCTGGATACACCATGGGCTGGCTAGGGAGAGTTACATGATGAGCTACTCCACCCCCACCCGTCCCTGAGTCACTGTACCACAAAAATCCGACACCCCATCCTGCTTACAAATGCGCCAATGAACATTCATATGAATAAAGTGGGTTTTTTTCCCTCTAATTATCCAAGCCCATATCCAAGATGTATTTTACATGGACTTCCAAAGGGGTAATATGAATTTGCATGATATTGATCTTTTTTTTTGAAATTTCTAGGGAGCAACTACAATGTAAATTCAGGAAACTCTTGTGTTTTTGTTTTTGGCTTTCTTTTCTTTTTAGGTTTTTGCCAGGGGTTCCGCTATGCTGCAATCCCTTTTCTTCCATTCTTCTACTGGAATTTTGGGCACACATGCACATACCTGATGTGATTTTCAAACCACCAGGTCCAGAACTCAAACTGCAGTTGGCCACGTGAGAGTCTAACACTTAACCACCATGCCACCTGCTGGCCCCTTGGGCTCTTTCAAGATTTACTCATTGTCCTGGAAAACCATGTCACTTACAGCAACACCACTCATGGTCTCTGAGTCACCAGTAAAACATACCCAAGTTGGTCCGGTCTGTACCAAGTTCACATTGGTGTTATTTTATCTACAGGTGTGAATGATCTGAAGACTTCATCACGCACCTACAGCCTTCCTGGGTCTTCAGCTTGTAGATGGAGATCATGGGGCTTTTCAGCCTAGAAATAAATTGCTGCATATCGGCTGAATCCTATTGGTTCTCTTTCTCTGAATAATCCTAATATGTTCTATACTAATAATGAACATATACTAACCATCATTATTCCATATATCTGGAAATTGTCCTGGAAGAAATAACTCCCAGAGAGGAAGGTGATAGTGGTCACTTGTATATGCTGTGAAGCTCTCAGGCAGAGGTCATGAGTCTGAGCCAAAGCAAAGAACTTTCATTCATACCCTGGGATAGACGGGGACCAGCAGATGACATAATGGTTACATCACTGGGCTCCCATGTAGTCGTCTGTGGTTTGAATCTTGGACCTGGTGGCTTAAACCTCACGCTGGGTGCGTGTGTGTGTACCCAAGATCCTGAAAGGAGAATGGAGGAGAAGAGATTGTGGCATGGCTGTCCCTCCTGGAGGGTAATTTCTCGCTTGCTATCTCTCTGTCTCTCTCTGTCTCTCTGGTGAGCACATGCACCAAATAGCAAAAATCTCTCTCAAACAACAAGACAGGGCCATCCTTTCTCTCATTTGGTCAGCCCTTTGTTGACCTAGGCCTTGTGCTGGGCAAACCACTCAAGTTGCTCTAGGTCATTGGAGGAGGTGAGAACAGGAAAAAGCTAAGCCACACTGTGTGCTAACTGTGAGGACTGAGGAAGCCCAAAAAACTAGATGCCACTGTGCCCAGCCAGGATAAGCGAGTGCCAAGGCACAGCACTGAGATCATTTTTCCAGAGAAAGAGAAGACGTGAACCTCACAGTAGTTCCAGATAAGGGGAACAGATGTGAAAAAGCGTGGAGGCATGAGAAAGCATGCTGGGTGTTAGGGCTGATTAATAACCATATCTGAGCTGCCCGTGGTCTGATGGCCAGGGGAGCCAGATCCCACATGCAGTTCAAATTCCAGTGGCTTGAAAAACATGCTGGATGTGTGTGTATGTGTGCCCCAAATTCCAACATGATGGAGAAATGGAGGAGAAGGGATCGAAGCATGATGACACCCCTCCTGGGCAGGAGGCTACCTCCCACTTCTCCTCTCTCTTTTTTTCTCTCTGGGCAGTGCATGTGACCTCTGAAAAAGTGAAATAGTAATACTAGTCATTGCATCTACTGGGTTTGGGAGAGCTAAAACTGAGTCTTACTGGGTGGATAGTGGCTGACCCTGAAGGCTCTCTTACACCCTGGGAAGGGATTTTGAATGCCCTTTGAGTAACTGGCAGTCATTGAGCGATTAGAAGCAGGAGAGTTACATAGTCAAGTCTGTGTTTTCAGAAGACTAGGTCTCCCACCACATGTGGTAAAAGCATCATGACAGGAAAGAGAGGTGCTGCTATATAATGAGAGAGTGAAACTGACCCTACACTGTGGCCAGGAGACTCAAGAAGGGGATTCATCTACAGGATGCTAAAGGAGGAAGAAGCAAACGGAATGATTGAAGGGCAGCCTGAGATGGCTGTTGTCAACAGGTCCCTGGAGAAGAACTAGTGCTTTTGTGTATTGAGGGTAAATGTAAGGCAATTGAGATAAGATGCTTTTGAGTGTTACATGGGTGTTACTCAATGTGTTGGGTCATTGGAAAAATCATGATGTATTTTTCTGTGTAAAAATGTGTCTTGACTTTTCTGATGACCCAATAGGTTAATGTTACATTAATCTTTGGGCCAATCCTGAAGGTTGGTGGGTCCGGGCTGTTGGCTAGTCAGAGAGAAAGTAACTTGTCCACAGTCACACCTCCAGAAATCCAACTGCAGTTACAACTGTGCCCTATGTTAACTGAGACCCCAAGTGACAGAGTTTGAGAAGCCAAACCAGAACCTTTCAGCAGCCTACCGCTGTGCCATTGAAATGTGTTCACATCTAAGAAAGAGGGTGGATTGTCCTCACATCAGCCCTGGACTGTGCGATGTAGCACCATGAGCTACCCGGGGGAGGAGAGAGTCCGCCATCCATCAGAGGGGACGGTCTTCAGTTACCGTGGTGACTGGAGATTGGGAGAAAAGCCTCTTGTCTCTCTGTAAGAGAACCAGGCTGTGTCCTTCTGTGATCTGCTCTGAAATGCCTCACATATTCTCCACAACCTGGATGCCTCTTCTTCTTTTTCTCTTCCCTTTGGCTTGTGGAGTTCTCGTTCTTGCCAAATAGGTCAGTTGAGTTGGAAATGTTAGTTGTTTACTCTGATGGATGCCAAGGTCCCTGTCTGGCCTTCCTCACCTGACACAAGTTCATGCACACTCCGAAGCCCAGCTCTGGGGCCAGCAGGTGGCATGGTGGTTAAGGCAGCTGGATATCACACAGCTGATTCCGCAGTTCAAGTGCCATACTCAGCAGCTTGACAAACATGCTGGGTGTGTGTGCGTGCATGCCCAAAATCCTGAGAGGAGAATGGAAGAGAAAGAATTGTGGCATGGCCATCACCCCTGGGAGGTACTTTCTCTCTCTCCAGAGAGCATGCATCTGTGACAAAACTTAAAAAAAATTAAAAAAAGGGTTAGCCCACATGGCCCCTTCTCTTTGAAGCCCCCAGCTCCCTGCTGCCCCATTTGTGGGCCCACATCATGCATACAACTGGCTGGTCAGGGTCAGTACTGTGTCGAGCCTCCCCTGGGCACTCCCTTTGACTCTGACCATCACAAAGTGGAGGCCCTCCCTCCTTTGTCTTTGTATCCTCCTTCCTAGAGTGTGAGTGCCATCAAATTGTTGAATGACTCCATGAACAGGTGTATGGATCAATGAGTATCATAAAAGAAAGTTCAACAAAGTGAACTTTAATGAAAGCACTGTCTTTGATACATTTAAACCATTCTATCAAATTTTATTATATGTGTGTGTGTGTGTGTGTTTACTGGGTCCAAAATATCTTTATGGTACCCAAGGTCCTAAACCCCCAAAACAGTCTTCCTCCTCTCTCCCTAGGGTCACTACCCACAAAGTGCCTTCTTGTATGTTGGAAACAGTTCCCTTTTATAGACGTCACCCAACTGGGGGCAGCTGCACAAATTGTTCATATTAAATAAATAAATCTTTTTTATTTCTTTTAATATTATCATGGACATAGTTCCTTGTCATCCTCTATTGAGAATTCTAGAGCTCCTCTTCACAGAGATACACTAATTTATTTAAATGAGCTTCCGTTGGAAGACAAGGACAATACGCCAGTTAATATCCTCAACTCTAGGGCCCTTTAGTCTTTATCCCCACCCACGTTTTATTCATTTTTGGATTTTGTTGATTGACTTCTGGATGAAAGAGATGGGGTTGTCAATATATGGTCATTGGTCTATTTGCACTGTGTTTCCTTAGCAATGAACATTTCTACTTGTTCGGTCCACATACAATCACTGCTCCCATGGGAAAGTCAGTACATCTTTGGAATGATTGAGTACATGGGAATTGCTGTGGCCAAATCTGGACAATATCAATTGGGAAGAGTTGCTGAATATTTTCTGAGGCCAAACCAGTGGCTCTCCGTCTAACAGCAGCTCACCCAGGAGAGCTGTGCTCATTTCTCACTCACATCTGGAGGCCTATTCGTTGTCCCTGCACTTTAATGAACCCAGACTTTGATCCCAGATTTAAAAAACATATTCTGAATTCTTGTCGTTGGACCAAGAGCATAATGCTATGGATTGCACATCTTCCCCAAGAGTTATATGTTAAAACCTAATCATCGAAGTGACAGTGTTTGCTGATGGGGCCGTTAGGAGGTGATTAACTCACTAGAGTGGACCCTCCCTTGAATGGGAATAGCGCCCTTACAAAAGAGGCACCAGAGCAACATAATCCCTCCTGCCAGGTGGGGACCAGGAAGAAGGTTCCATCTGTGAATCAGGAAGCAGCTGCTCACCAGACCATAAATCTGCCAGCACCTCAATCTTGGGCCTCTCACTTTCCAGAACAGTGAGAAATAAGTTCTTGATGCTTCTAAGCCACCAGTCTTGGTATTTGGCTATCGTGACTCAAAAAGACTAGTTCATGTAATACTAAGCAAATGGAAGCAAGCCTGTCGCCACCTGCCAGGAGGTGTTCTCCTTCAACACCCCTCTGCAAGGAGCTTCTCCCAGTACCAATTATGATGATGCCCCCTGAGAACAATAGTTCTTTGTCATCGAAGAACTTTGCACTCTGCACCCTATGCCAGGAACATGGACTAAGATAGTTCAACTGTTACCAGGAAAGTCTGAATTTAAAACATTTTTCCTTACTGTGACCAGCAGTTAGCACAATGGCTATGTCACTGGACTCCCATGTACTCGACCGTGTTTCGCGTCCCGGACTCAGTGGCTTAAAACTCACTCTGGGTGTGTGTGTGTGCATGTCCAAGATCCTGAGAGGAGAATGGAGGAGAAGGGATTGTGGCGTGGCCATACCCCTGGGGGAGGGGGGTGATTTCTCACTTTCTGTTTCTCTGTCTCTCTCTCTCTCTGTCTGGTGAGTGCACATGCCCTATAGCAAAAACCTCTCCAAAAATTAAAAAATATTTTTTTTCGTACTAAAACCTCACTTAACTCATTCAATTTTCCCTATCTCTAGGCTGCTTAAGTCTAAAATAATTGATGGTCCTACTGTAATAAGAAGAGGAAATACCCTTTACCTTTTCTTAGGTTCTATTCTCTCTCTATTTTTTTAAGTTTATTTAATTTATGATAGTGTGTGAGCACATATGAGAAAGAGAGAGAGACACATCCTCCACCAGGTCTTGTCACACCACAGTCCCCTTTCCTTGGCTCTCTGACTTCCAGGATCTGGGCACACATACACTCACTTGGACTGTTTACAAGCTGATCATGGGATCTGAACCCTCAGCTGGCCAAGTAGCTTCTACCACCGCAGTTCAGTTTGCTACCAACTGTGCCACCAGGCTGGGTCTCTTTGCTTCTAGATCATTCTATTGAGAGTGTAACTGCCCAAATGTAGGAAGCTGGGGAGTAAAACCTACTGCCCTGGGATCATGTAAGTTACAGTGCAGAGGACACTAGCATTGAAGATAGGCTGAGTTTGAATCCTGCCTCCGCTACCTACAGCTGAAGTGTCCAGTGGATGTGATAACCCATGCTCTGAGTGGTTACAAGAGTGAGAGTAAGCTATGGCATGGTGCACAATTCTCATTGAATGCTAGTGGTGGTAGCAAGTTTCACTCTTAAAATTAAAACTATTGTATTAGGTATTTTGCTGATCATTATCCTGTTTAATCTTGACCAAAAAAAATGTCTGGGGGCAATTACTATTATTTATTATTCCTCTTCTACAGATTATGAAAATATAAAGAAGCATCAGGAATATTCCCAAGTTGTATGAAGAACACAGAGTAAATTAACGGAAAGATGAGATCGGAAACCAAACCTGTCTGACTCTATGTCCCAAATTCTTACATATTCGGCTACATTACATCATTGGTCTTATATACAGTAATAGAATGGACAGTAACTAGTATAAGGATAAAAGTCACTCAAGAAACGTACATGACATTTTAGTCAGGTTGTGCTAGGCTATGTTGTAACAACAAATAAACCCTTGAACCTCAATAAATGGTTCTTTTTTGCATAAGTGGAGTCTGATGTGACAACTCTGCAGGGCAACTCTCTAACGGGAGCTCCCAGGCTTGTTGGTGTACCCACCAGCCACCAGAGCAGAAGAGAGAGCTCGGGAGTCTCATGGTGGCTGTTATAGCTAGTCATCAAGTGGCAGGGATAACTCCAGGCTCAGCCATCGACCAGAACTCAGTCACATGACCTCAGTGTGACTGCAGGGAGGCTAGGAAATACTGTCTGGCTGTGAGTCAGTAAGGAGAGATGGACAGTGAGCACACGGCACTGTTTCTACATATGCAGCAGGACTGCAGCTCTGGGAGAGAAAAATGGGAGAAAAAAAAGAAAAGTGACTAAAATAGCATGTGTGTGTTATGAGTCATTTCTCTTCTTGTTACTTTCTACATATTTTGCAAATAACTTATGTACTTATCAACTAGTCAATGGGAAATATTTATAAAACAAAAAGTAAAGACATCATATATATTCTTTTTTTAAAAAAAGAATGATTTATTTTATTATTTTATTTTTATTATTCTTTATTTTGATCAGAGAGAGATACAGAGAGAGAAAGAGAGAGGGAGAGTGAGAAAGAAAGTCACCAGGTCCAGGACTTGAACCACAGTTGGCCACGTGGGAGTCCAGTGCCCCAGTCACCATGCCACCTGCAGTCCCAAAGACAGCGTATGTATTCTTTCATTTTTTACCTTAAAAATGTACCAGTTTTAAAGAAGACAAAACTGAGATAGGCCAGCCGATGGCCTGGTGGTTAAGGCAGCTAGATCCCACATGATCAACTGTGTGGTTCAATTTCTGGACCCAACAGCTTGAAGAACACACCAGGCATGTATGTGTGTGCCTGAAATCCTGAAAAGGAGGGAGAAATGGAAGAAAAGGAATTGAGGCATGACCATACCTTATGGGGCACTTTCTCGCTTTTCCTCTATCTCTCTGTCTCCCTTTAGCGAGTACACATGTTCTCCAGCACATTAAAAACAAACAAACAAACAAACAAAAAGTCTGAGACGTCGAGAACTGAAGTGACCCATTGTAGCTCCCATAGCCAGTAAACGCAGAAAGAACTTAGAAAGAAAAAAAAAATCAAGTTCTCTTTGAATTTGGCTTTTTGCTGCTTCCAGCTTCATAATCAAATCATTTCAATTTTTCTTACACAGAAACTCATCATTGGGTGGATTTGGGCTCCCCTCCCCTTTTTTTCCTCCTTTGTCTTGTTTGTTTGCTGTGTTTTTTTCCATCCCTTATCTAAGTAGTCTGTTCCACAATGTGGATGTTGTGGGAAGCAGAATTCTGCAAGGCCAAAAGCACACACTCAGGTGGTCAAGTCTTTGGGATCCTGGGTGTTACACGGAATCCTGGAGCCGTGAGGGCAGGAGAGAGCAGGCTTGGAGTCCCTGGGAACATTCCACAGCAGGAACATGCAGATCTCCGTGTTCCTCAGAGGGAGGAAAGGCAGATCAGATGTCAGGCTGCACACAGGCCAAAGGGTGGGCCCAAGAACCAGCAGAGCCCAAGATTCACGAAAACGAGCCCAGCAAAGTTTCTCCAAACACCCTGCTGCTGGTTGTCCAGCTCTCCAGGCCCGTAAATGTGGAAGTGGAGGGATGACCTTAGTACTGCCTTTCGTCTACTGCGATCAAATCAAGTCCATTTAAATTCACTGAGAAAACACTTGTGCCTGGCCCCGTGTTAATCTCATTACAGTCAGTCCATGAGCCTTAATTTCAGGGGAAAGAGAGGAATTTAATAAGGGCATGTCCTTGTATGTGGGAACAGTATCTCCCATGAAAGATGATAAACCTGACACTTTGAAATAACAATCCTCAAAACTCGGTGGATTTGGAAAACAAAGTTCATTTCTCCCACATATTAACCAGCCAACATGGGTTGTCGTTAATGGGATAAAGATAGCTTGATTCCATGTAGTGTCTCAGGACCCAAGCTGTGGGAAGCCGTGCCTTCTGCTAAGCTCCTACAACTGCCACAATAGCAGAAGAGAACCCGACAAATCGAGCTTCTGTTAAGAAAAGAAATGTGTCATTTCTACTTATGTTTCATTGGCTAAAGGAAGTCATAAGCCCAAACCTAACATTAAGGTGACAGGAAGGAGGAATAGAAGAGACCTTGTGTTCAGAAAGAGATCTACAAATATTGAATGAGCAACATTATTGATTGTGTGGAAAAGGGTGATAACTCTTCATGTTCTTTATTCAGTCTTCAAATAGCCTCTATCCTGACAGTTTTTGGGGTTATAGTTGGGTATTGGCTATCATCAACCTAGAATGAAGAAAGGGGCCAGGGAACCAGCAGCTGGTGTAATGGCTATGTCGCTGGACTCCCATGTAGTTGACTGTGGTTCGAGTCCCGGACCCAGTGGCTTAAACTCATACTGGGCACGTGTGCGTGTGTGCCTAATATCTCAAGAGGAGAATGGAGGAGAAGGGATTGTGGCCATCTGTCCTGGGGGGTGATTTCTCACTTTCTGTCTCTCTGTTTCTCTCTTTCTTTCTGGTGAGTGCACGCACCCTATAGAAAAAATCCTCCTGACAAGTGGGACACAACTTGTACCAACCATCAGTAGTACGGTAAGACAGCAATGACCCAGCACAGGGCCTTTGATGCTGCATTGGTCTAACAGGTAGGAGGGAGGAGGTTAGGCATTTGGAGTCATAGGAGCACTAAGGTTTTTAAGCTTTAGTTTCTCTTCAGTGATGCAAAGTGACAGTGGGATGTGGGATGTCTTGGTCCAAGCTTTCAGCAAAATATTCTGTGTCATCACATCCACTGACTATTTGTAATGACACAGAAAAACCACATGTAGTGTAATGTTGGTTAAATGATGAAGATCTAGAGCTGAGTGCAATGGTGGTAGTTGTTATGGGCTAAATAGTGCCCTTCCCCAGTCATATGTTGAATTCCTAACCCCCAGGGCCTCAGGATGTGGCTGTTTGGGGGTAGGGTGTAAAACAGGTAATGAAGTTAAAGTGAGTTCAAGTTAAAGTGGGCCCTAATCCAATATGACTAGTGTCCTCCTACAAAGAGGAGATTAAGACACTTACGCACACAGAAGAAAGGTCATATGATGGTCATCTGCAAGTCAAGGAGAGAGGCCACAGAAGAAACCAACCCCCCCATGGGGGATGGACACGCCACAATCCCTTCTCCTCTATTCTCCTCTCGGGATCTTGGGCACGCACATACATGCACCTGGCGTGAGTTTAAGCCACCAGATCCAGGACTTGAACCACGGTTGGCCACATGAGTCCAGCAACATAGCCATTATGCCATGGTCTCGGATTTCCAGGCTCTGGAATCATGAGAATGAATTTCTGTTTCTTGTCTGTGTTACTCCCTTATAGCAGCCTCCCAAAATGGATATAGCAATTAACCTCAAAGTATTTAGGCATTTAGGAGTCATTATCACCACCATTGTGGAAGTGAAATGAAGGCAGATCAGGTCAGCTGTCCACAGACATCTTGCTACCAAGTGGTAGAATTGACATTTGAACCGGAGATGGTCTTACTCTAAGCCCCATCCCAAAATCTCCAAAAGTGTCAAGGGAGACACCAACACACTAAGAATGTAGCACTTGGATAGAGGATTATGGATTTCGGATTATCTTGTGAAATCTTCTCTGACCCTGGTGGGATCAAGAACTGGCCCTTCCACATGGTACTTCTGTTCTCTGTGATGGTGTGAACTGGTTAAGGCCGTGGACTGCGGAGTTAAACTGGCCAGGGCCTGAGGTCCTAGGAGTGGCCCTATTTGGCATGTGAAGGCGAATGTGTTATTTCACCCCTCTCAGTTTCCTCATGGAGGAGCTGCATTTTCTCCCACCCACCTGGTGGTGCAGGCTTAGGAAGAAAAAGGCCGGAAGTCAGGGAGTTTCAGGGACCCCCTGCCTTCTCTAGGCCATCCCGGCCACATCTCCCTCTGCCTCAGGAGGGGCCTTTGCAGTAGGGGCACGTGTCTCACTGGCTGTGCATCTCCAAACCATGGCCCAGCCCAGCTCCTCAGGAAATATGCACAGGACAAATTAAAATAGAACAATGAATGGAAACAGAAATCTGGATACCTTCTGGGATGCTGTCTGTGTTTTTAGGTATAAGCTCCATGAGTCCTCTCTTAATATGTTAGTAAGATGCTTTAAGGAAAAACCAGTCTGGGACCAGCAGTTAGTGTAATGGCTATGTAAGCTCCATGAGTCCTCTCTTAATATGTTAAATAAGATGCTTTAAGAATATACCAGTCTGGGAACAGCAGTTAGTGTAATGGCTATGTCGCTGGACTCCCATGTAGTCAACCACGGTTTGTGTCCCGGACCTGGTGGCTTAAAACTCACACCGGGCGCATGTGTATGCGTGCCCAAGATCCCAAGAGAATGGAGAAGAAGGGATTGCGGCGTGGCCATCCCCCCTGGGGGGTGATTTCTCGCTTTTTGTCTCTCTGTCTCTCTCTGTCTGTCTGGCGAGTGCACGCACCCTATGGCAAAAACCTCTCAAAAAGAAAAAAAAAGAAAATGCCAGTCTGGACAGGCTCCATAGCCTCGTGGTTAAGGAAGTCTGACCCCACGTGGCTGCCTATGGTTTGAATCCAAGCCCTGGTGGCTTGAAAAGCATGCACATGTGTGCGCACACTCCAAATCCTGAGGGGATAGAGAAATGGAGAAGGGACTGCAGCGTGCCATGCACCGCTGGAGGATGATCCTCTGCCTCTGTTTGCGTATGGCAAGCACACGCAGCCACTGGCAATTAAAATGGAAAGGACGGGAAGAAGGCAGTTTGCCTTGGGTGCCACGGGGTATAAGCCCACCTGGGCTGAATTCCACTGTGAACTGGTGGCACATCTCTGGGGCCTGGGCGTGGTGGGGAGGTTCTCCTTGTAGCACCTGACTCTATATCCAGGGCATAGCACAAACGCATCCAGGGAAGCCCTCAGCTGTGATTTAAGGATCCTCTGAGAGCCAGGTGTGGCTCAGGCTGGGAGCCCTGAAAGCCTATTCCTGGGGCAGGCTGAACTAGAGGTGTGGTCTGTGAGACGCCTGGGCCTACCCTCACTGTGAGAGGCTCCCACTCTGCACACTCTCTCTGACCACCCTCTTCCACCTCGCCAGGCCAGTAGTCCATTGAACACTGCCACGCATTTGAAGCCCAGTGATCATTTTGTAGGGCAGGATTTAGAAACTGGGACATGGGTCCCTGTTGATTGGTGCAGTCTGAGAACATTTTTTCCAGGGGCTGGAAAGGGCACTGGCAGTTCTTTTAGTCACTCACCCATTTACTCATTCATTCATTCATTCAAGAAACTGGCTCTGATCAAGTTGCTTGTGAACCTGGGTGTTGGAGGATACTAAGACCTGGCCCCTGCCCTCCAGGCCCAGCTGACATAGCAGCAACCAGGATGCTCAACGCCCATCCTGCTGGCAATGGTGGAACTGACGTTTGAACCAGAGGCCCTTACTCCAAGCCCCGCCTCGAAATCTCCTCCAGAAATATTAAGTGAACATATTCAACAGTTTGTGGCTCTTTTTCACTTTTTAAATTTTAATCCATAAATAACAACTGGATATATTTAAGGGTACAAAGTGGTATTTTAGTACACTCATATACTGTGGAATAACCAAGTCAGAGCAATCAGCATATTTATCACCTGGGATGTTTTTCATTTCTTTGTGGGGAGAGTATTTAAGATCTTCCCTTTTATCTGATTTGAAACATGCAGCACATTGTCATTGACCACAGTCAGGATGGAGCACCAGGACTCAGTCTCCCTCTCTCTCTGAAATTTGTACCCACTGGCCAGCGTCTTCCCTTTCCCCAGCCACCGCCACTCCCACCCCAAGCCCCTGTACCCACCATTTTGCTCTCCGACTTCAGCTTCTTTGCTTTCCACATGTAAGGGGAATACACAGTATTTGTCTCTGTGCCTGATTCATTTCATGCAACGTGATACCCTCTAGGCTTATCCCCACTGGGCTGGTCTTTATCAAGGTTCAGACTCGTGAAAATAAGGCTCATATAACATCGTCTCTATCTTCTTGAGAACCTTAAGAACACCTGATTCTTAGCCCCATTTTACAGATGAGAAATCATACTTGAACAAAGTTGAGTAACTTTCCTTCACAAATAGAAGACACAGATGAGATTGCAGAGTGAGGGCCTGGGGGTAGACACGGGTGGCAGTGGGACTGAGGACTGCCCTGGGCTTGACAGGATGGGAAGCAGGTTGGGCCAAAGGCTAACTTCTAACAGGGGTGGGCCTAGTGGATGAGACAGGGTAGGGAGGTCCCAGAGACTGAGGAGACGCCAGGGCAGGTGGGTCTATGCATGGCCCCCTTGGGTTGGGGACCCAGGAACACCTTCTCTTGGGTGCCTCTGAGGCTTAGGTCTTCCCATGGTGCTGTACAGCCAGAATCAGAGACAGAGATGGGCCCACCTCAAGCCACGTGCTTGGGCCACTGAGGGCCACACCCCTCCAGTCCCCAGTGCAAAGGCTTTCACAGTGAATGGTCAGCCCTCTCTTAGGTGAGTTGAATGGAAAGGTCTAGAGCCCACTATCCTGGCCTGCAACTCTAAGGGAGAGCAAGGATGCCTTTTCTACCTTTGGAGCAGTTTGTGGGACTGAGCACTTCTGTCTTTTCTGAATATGATAACTTGTCTATCAGCCTAAGAAATGAAACGCTTTTTGAAAAATGGTATACATCCTGCAGGCAGTAACCCCCAACTCTTTTATATGCAAGCCATTACCCAGCCACCAAGAAACAAAAAATGATACAGACGAGATCTGAACCCAGGTGCCCATTCATGAACTCAGTCACCACCACCAGGCTTCATTGTCTCAGCCAGGAAGGACAGACTCAGCTGGGGCAGGAACACAAAAGTCAAGAAGGGAGAGAGTGGCTCATTAGAACTGCAGCAAGTTCTGCAGAGCAGGGCAAGGGTTACAGGGGGTGAGGAGGGTCAAGACAAGAGGGGATTCAGATCTGTCAAAAACACACTGTCCTGGGGCAGAGCCACAACATGGACCCAGAGTTCTCTGCATGAGACATGATGCTCTTCTCCCTGCAAGGGTGGCCTGGTAGGCTCTGGCTGACCTTGGACCTGGAGAAGCCAAAGTCAACCAGGCTGAAGAGTAGGGGATATGAGAAGAAACGAGCAAGTATCTATTTTGTTCTTTACTAGTTAAATAAAAACCCAAATAAAAGAAAGTGCTGTCTAAGTCCTCAGCCCACGTGTGCACAAGCTGTGTCAAGATGGATTTGCTGGGATGATCAGTCAAGAGCTTCTGGGTTTGGGGCCAAAGCAGGCAAATATTTAACCAGAGAGGTACAGACAGATCCTGTGCTTCCCCACACTCCACAGCTTAGTACAGTGATGACCCAGGCACTCAGGAAAAGTGCTGTGTGAGGTTTCTGCCTGCTGCTCCCTCCCCCTCCCACCACGGGGTTCGTGGGTACCTTTAGGCAGATGCCAGCCTGAGGGTGAGGGTGCAGACTCCACACTTTTCTGGAAAGCAAATCCTCTCCAGCCCCTCAGCACCGGTTGGCGGAGGTGTAGGGATCTATATTCAGGGAATAAATACTCAGAGGTACAGTTTATTATCCCTTCTTTACAGATGGGGAAACTGAGCCCCAGAGAAGGGCAGCCCTTGCCTTAGTTTTGTTACAGCAGAAGAAGGAGACAAACTCAGTCTCCTCCTGCCCAGTTGTGAGCCTCATCCTCCCATCTCAGTCAGCTCAGGCTATTGGAACAAAAACCACAGACTGGCTTAAGCAAAAGGCATTCGTTTCTCACAGTTCTGGAGGCTGGAAGTCCAAGGTCAAGGTGCCAGCAGACTCAGGATCTGGCGAGGCCCCGTTTCCCGGTTTGCAGATGGCCACCTGCTTGCTGTGTCCTCACATGAAGGAGAGAGAGATCTCACAACTCTTCTTCTTTGCAGAAGGATACTAATCCCATCACCAGCACGCACGCTCATGATCTCCTCTGACCCCAATTTCCTCCTAAATGCCCCACCTCTGAATACCATCACTCTAGAGATTAGGCTTTGGCAAATGCATCTAGACACTGAATGCCAACATGTGGTCTGTAGCTCTCTCTAAGACTTTGAGTCTTCCCAGGCAGGTTTGCAGGGAAGCAGACTCTATGTAGCCCATGGGCCTCTCTGGCAACTGGATACCCTAGGAAGGGGCTAGACATTAGGGGGTCCTCATTCCATCCTCCCCCAACAGGTCTTCTGCACCCCTACAGACCTTCCTTCTGATTTTGCCCTACCCCTGATCTATGCCTTCCCATCCAGACTTTCAGACTGTCCATGCAGGAAGGACCAGAAAGATCACCAACGCCCATGTACTAGAGAGCAATGCTGACAACAGCGGGGTAAGGCTTCTCAACACCTCTTCCTGTGGCACAGGCTCAGGGAGTTAAATCAAATCAGCTGGGCCAACCTGTGGTGTGGTGGCTAAGTCAACTGGATCCCACATGGCCAAATGTGTGTTCAAGTCCTAGACCCAGTGGCTTGAAAAACATGTTGGACATGTGTGTGTGCATACCCAAAATCCCAAGAGGAGAATGGAGGAGAGGTGTGGCCACTCTCCCAGAGGGTGATTTCTCATCCCCCCCCCATTTCTAGCTCTCTCTGGCAAGCACATGTACCCTATAGAAAATTTTTAAAAATAAAGGGAAGTAAAATCAAACCAGAGAGAACACAAATTATTCCCAGGTTCATTTCTTAAATCCCTCTGGGCATATCCAGGAACAGCCTCAATTTAGTTTTGGCTTTTCTCCTAAGCAGCAGAGGAAGGACAGCCTCTGAGCTGAGCCCCTTCTCAGGCAGCTGGGTCCAGCCAGAAGTCGATGCCGTCTCATTGGCTGCCTCTGTTCTTTCCTCTTTCCTTTCCTTTTCTCTTTCCTTTTCTTTTCTCTTTTCTTTTCTTTTTTTTTTCTTTTCTTTTTCCTCTTCTCTTCTCTTTTCTTCTTTTCTTTCTTTTCTTTTCTCTTCTTTTCTTATTCTTTTTGCTAGGGAGAGAGACTAGAGTGATAGAGAGAGGAGAAGGCACCCCTGTGCGGAATGGTATGCCACAGCGCCTTCTTCTCTATCCTCACTCCCTCCTGACGTGCACACACCATAGAATTTTTCAAGCTGCTGGGGCCAGGACTTGAACCTTGTGATTGGTCATGTGGGATGTGTCACCACACCAGGCCACAGAGCTGGCCTTTTGTTTGCCTTTGATTGTGTTCACTTTCAGCAATGCCTTTAATTTGTGACCACCAAACTGCTTCTCCACTGAGAACAATTATTTTCTTTAATTTTTTATTATTTCAATTTATACAAGAGAAGCCACTTAGTTTTGTGAAAAGGAATTCATTTTACAAAGTGTACATGGATTATAGGAAAAGTAGTAATTGTGGTATGCCAAAGACAGCACTTGGGGGACATTACTCAGGTTTCAAACGAATCCAGGCAAGCAGTCGGTGAGGCCCTGGGAGGGGTCGCCAAGGCTCGGTGATCTGAACTGCCAAGGAGTTCCAGTGCCATGTGGCTGCTACACGCTAGCATGGTATATATTCAGGTATTCCCACCAGCGGCCTGAAGGATGCACTTGCCCTGCTATGGGACTGAAAACTGGCTTTCAGAGAGGTTAAGTGGCTTTCTCAAAGTCACACAGCCTGTGGAGGTAGAGGCAGGACTGAAAGCCCTGCTTCCTGGGTCAGTGTTCTTTCCATCCTGACCTGAAGCCCCCGATGCCCTCCTCTCCTGCAGGTCTGGAGAGCTGTTTGCAAGCCTGGAGCAGCCTTTCTGGGTCTCCACACAGAAGGTGGGACTTCTGGTGCTGACCAGCTGCCAAGTGCTGACTCATCTTGGAACCACAAGATTCTGCATTTTCTCTTACGAGAGCCAAGTGCAGCCTGCCCCGAAATCTTGTGCCCGGGAGCACCCGCTTGGGGCCCAGAGCCTCACTTACATTAACTCGATCCTGTACACAGCCTGTGTTACCCCGTTTCAAACCTGGGTGTACCGAGCCCAGCGTGTTTTCATAACTTCTTCAAACTCACCCAGCGGCAAGGAGAAAGGGCAGGGATTCCAGCTCAGGGACCCGCCTCCAAAACCAGGGTCTATCAACCTTCCCCTTCCCTGCAATCTCAGAGACACCCTGTCTTCCCTGACCAGGAATCTCTGCCACAGCCCAAGGCCCTCTCCCCTCTTGCCATTCCTGGGCCTGGAAGTGTCACCTCAGCAAGAACCCTTACAAAGGCCACCAGATGCACCCACAGTCACAACGGGCTCCATGGAAGAGGTGAAATTGGGAGTCAAGAGGAGGGAACTGGGCCTGGAAACCCACCATCCCAGGTGACCCTCTGGGGTGTGTACCCCTGACCTCAAAGAGGCAGAGCCAAAGGATAGCCCCATCTGGGCTGGGAGCTCAGAAACCTCACCCTGGACCCCCACTCACTCCCGGTGACCTCGAGCAAGCTGCAGCCCCTTGGTTTACTCACCTGTGAAATGGAAAAGCGCTTCAGGAATTGCAGCTCGCAAGCTTCACAGGGCCACAAACTTACCTGTTCCTTCCCGTCTTTGTGCTACCACCCCATACACACAAGGATCTGAAAAATTAAATAAATAGGGAACCAGCAGTTAGCGTAATGGCTATGTCGCTGGACTCCCATGTAGTCGACTGCGGTTCGTGTCCTGGACCCGGTGGCTTGAGACGCACGCCAGGCACGTGGGTGCGTGTGCCCAAGATCCCGAGAGGAGAATGGAGGAGAAGGGATTGCGGCGTGACCATCCCCTCTGGGGGGTGATTTCTTGCTTTCTGTCTCTATGTCTCTCTCTGTCTGTCTGGCGAGCCGCACGCGCCCTATAGTGAAAACCTCTCGGAAAATAACTAAATAAATAAATAAAACAAAACTGGTTCATTTTAAATCAAAACCCAATGGTGCAGTTTTCACTCAGAAATGGGGAACTGGCATTGCTGGGCCCACATTCCCATCGGGCAGAGCTGTTTTTTGGTGCCCCCGTGGATGGGGTGTGACTCCAGTTCTCCATCCTCCCCTTCGCCCTGGCCTACATGCGCCCTGAGCCAGGCGCGCGCAGCCCTATCAGCAAGCTTGGGCTCTGTGTTTGGGCATAAGAGATGAATAATTCTGTGTTGTCTCCTTGAAGTACGGAGACGAGCCAGATAGAGGTCTGTGTTTGGGCATAAGAGATGAATAATTCTCAGTCTTGTCTCCTTAAAGTACGGAGACGAGCCAGATAGAGCGCCTAGCTATAAAAAGGAATCCTCCTTCGCTTCTTCCTCCCCCTCTCTTTCCTTCCTCCCTCTCATCCCCTTCCTCTCTCCTTCTGTTTCTCTGCCTTTTTTTCTTTCTGACTAGTTTTGGTTTTGTTCATTTGTTTGGGGTCTGTGTGTGTGTGTGTGGTCATGCTCACATCTGCGTGGGAGTGAAAACTTTCTAATACACAAAGTGACTCAGTGACCAGGACTGTGCCTCTCACTTTCCCTGTCCTTGCCTGTTCCTGGAGGCCTGGAAGCTGTTGCCCTGAGCTGGAAGGGCTGGAGGCCCTGCTCCGGGTCTGCCTTTGCAGCTGCTGAGGTTGTGTCCGGAGTGAGTTTTGGTGTGCAATTGACACAGTGTTCATTTTGGGGGTCTGACTTAGGGCCGAGGGCAAGTTCCAGGTGCATTCCTGACTTGGGACCAGGAGCAGTGCCAAATGCATTCCTGAGGGTCAGGAGGAGTGTGTTTACTGTCAGCCTGAGGAAGTAACGCCCTTCAGTAAGCCTAGGGCCCAAGCCCTCATTAGGCACCCAGTGTGTGCCAGGCCCTGGGCCAGGCCTTGGAGATGCAGAGAGGATCAATTTGACGTACTCCCTGTCCTTGGTGAGAGACAGCATCCAGTGCAGTGGGGAGGCCGACCTAGAAAAGGACAGCCTTGGGGGCAGGGCCAGTGACAGTGATAGTGGGGAGCCCAGTGTGCTGGGGTGAGGGCTGCAGAGGGGAGGGGCCAGGAGTCCTAAACCTGGAGTCCAGAGTCTATCAGCTCTCTGTCCTGGAGAGTCCAGTGGAAGGATGCATTTGCCTTTCCAAGAGGGCCACGTGCAAATGCATTGTTTTAAATTTAGTGATACTTTTATTCCTGATGTTAAGAGTAATTAATTCTTTCAAAAATATTAAATGCTATGAATATATTACTTCAACAATGAACATTTTTCAGATAAGCTGACTATGTTTTTCTAGCATTTTCTTCTAGGTTGCAGAATATCTAACACCCCTGAGGGCTCCCTGAGCTGGAGGCCTACTAAGAAAACCTCACGTGACTGCTTCATGAGGTCAGTACTATCTGTGGGCACATGTCACACACAGAGTCCCTGTGTTCAGGTCACATAGGAAGGAAACAACAAGCCAGGTAACCTGACTCCCAGTCTGAGCCCTTAACCTTGAGACTCAGAAGTCAGGTAACTCACCCATCCTCACCTGCCATCACCTGACTGTGGCAGGGCAGGTGTGCACCCAAGCTGCCTTATTCCAGAGCACTCGAACACAAACATACTCTCCATGGTCTTCAACATAATGATTAAATTGGGCTTGCTCCATGGCCTTGTGGTTGAGGCAGTGTATCCCACATGGCTGACTATGAAGTTCAAGTCCTGGACCTCTGGCTTGAAACACACCTGGAGTGTGTCCATGGGTGCCCAAAATTCCAACAAGGTGTAGAAACGAAGAAAAGGATGGCAGCATGGCCATGCCCTATTGCAGGTGCTTTCCCCCCCTCTTTCTCTCTCTGGTGGGCATGTGTCCACATTAAAAGAAAAAGATATAATATACACCTACATTAAAACATTATTTACCAGAACAGTCTCACTGTACACTAAATGTTCTGCACTCGCAGTAGCTCTTGTGCCACGGTCATTGTTATCGGCAGATCTGCCTCCTTCACTTCAAGGTCCTCCTGGGCGCCAGGTTTTAACATCTGCTGTGAGTGATTCTCCCAGTCTCCTCTTTCTGGTTTTTCTGGTGGTTTCCAATTCTCTGCTCCTGCAAACAATGCCTCCTCAGAGCTGGTGAGCCTCTCAGCAGGTCTGATTCTGAGAAGAGAGACTGCTGGGCTCGCGGTGGCACTTGCTTGCCCTGACAGTCCTGTCCAGACGCTGCTGGAAACACTGTCCAGGCTCACTTCCCTCACCTGGAGGAAGGATGTGGGAGTCGGGAGGTCTTTAACCCTTTATGAGCATCTAAAACAGGCAGTAAGAACTTGGCATTCGTCTTTATTTTTAATTGACACTTAATAATTGTACATACCTGCATTTTATCTATGCTCTTAAATGGCTCCATGAAAGGTCATGATTTAAAAGCAAAAAGCAACCATGCAAACAATGAAAGCTGTGAGTGCTCTGCAGCTGGTTCCCGCAGGCCATGATGGCTGAGCAGTCCTCGTGTGCCAGCTGCCATGGGCGTCCCTTCCTCCCAGCAGCCCTGGGTCAGCAGGCCCTGCCAGAGGGCAGAACTCCAGCTGGATTTCAGCCTCCATCTGCCCTCTTGGCCAGGTGCCCTTGAACTCCCATTTCCAACAGGTTCCCAGGTACTGCTGTTGCTGGTCCACACAGGGAAGCAGATGAGGTAGAGGCAGCAGATGGAGAGGCCTACGGAGCCATCATGGCCTGAGTGCTGCTGTATGCTAGACGAGGCCCGCAGTCATCATGTGAGGGCTATGGCCCAGCCCTCCATTGCAAGCCCTCCTGACTATGTGCTGGTTCCAGGCACACAGCAGTAAACACCATAATCTGACTTCTGCACTGTCACTGCCTTGCCGGGGTTCCCAGTACAGAGGACAGGTGTCTTCACACACAGCATCGTATGGTCAGTTACTTTCTGGGCATCAGGGCGCAGCTGTCAGGACTCCACAGAGGGTTTTGCCATCACCATCATGGCTGTTTAAAAGAAGGCCTTGTCTTACCCAGAGCACCCTTCTGTGTTTGAGGCCAGGCTGTTGAACAGTGGACTTCCCTGGTAAGGGAAGAGTCTGCGGTCTGTTTGTGGGAATATTCAGACACTGCTCCAGCTGAGACCAAGAATGACCATGACGGAAACAAGAGAGGATCTCATTCAACTTTCATGGGACAGTCTGGGCTTGGGCCTGGCTGGGATGATTGACCCCAGGGGGCCTGACTACCTCCCTTTATCGCTCCACTTTCATGTCCTAGAGATACTTGCCTTCAGGTCTTTGAAGGTACAACTCACAGGTCTCGGCCTAGAACACCTAGTGAGAGTGATGTTCTCTAGAGTCATGTAGCAAGCTACTGCAGTAAGGAAGAAGGGCCCGAGAAAGCACATGCCTTCCAGGAAGGACTCACCCTGGAAGCTGCACTGATACCAGCCAAATAAGTCCAGCTGCTATTTCTCAGGGTCAGTGAAATAAGAGGCAAAAGCTGGAGAAGAAGGGAGTTTATGTCTAAAAGTGGTTACAGAGACAGTAAGAGCTGTCAAACTGTCTGCAAGCGATCAGCGTGTTTTTGGTATTTATAGGTTCAAGAGACAAGCACATGCAAATCATCTCTCACTACAATCGACCAGATTTGATCACTTTCCCTGGAGTAATAATTGCAATTCCTGTTTTACTTCAAATAGCCACTTCTGGCTTCTCATTCAACCAGTCCTCAAACAGGCCTCCCATGACTTAGCACTTGGTCACATCGTTCTCATTAGAGGCCTTTCTCAATTGCAAAATGACTGCAATCCTGATAGACCTTAAACCGGCCTGCTACACACCTCTTACTGCACCTCATAAACCAGAGTGAATCTTAGTCACGTGGCCACAGCTGGCTGCCATGGCAGCGAGGGTGTGCGGTCTTTTTCCTTGGTGCTACCGGGCTCAGCTGAATACTGGGGATTCAACTGTCATTCGACCATCTCTCCTCTTTTGTTTTGTTCTTACAGAAAGCATGTTGTGTAGTAATCTTTTCTAAAATGCATGACCTATCATCCCACCTTCCTCCTTTGTTTATGGGGGACCTGCAGAGATACAGGTATTTGCTTGTGGACAACTCTTTTGTCCTACCAAAATTATTTCCAAATCCCAAACAGTCCAGAACCTAGAACAGCTATTCTCAAGTCTGCCTGTACATCAGACTCACCTGGGCTTTGTAGTGGACGGAGAAGAGGCTTTTGAAAATACTTTCTATAGTATTACCATCATTTTGTGGCCCTTTTGTCAGAAAACTCAGTTTCATTTTTAAGGGTGAGAACGGGGCAGCAGGATCTTTATGAAACCCCCAAGAAATGCTAATTGGTTGCTAGAGTCAAAAGCTCTTGCCAGGGTCAGTCCTTGTTTGCCTTTAGGTGTCAGGTTTTGACTCCTGGCCAGCCAGCTGACGGATTAGCCATGTTAAACAGCAGGTATTTGAAAAGCTGAGTCCAGGACGCCTATTAAACTTGCAGCTTGTCATAACCACTTAGTACCATAGGGAAGAGCTTGCCTCACTGTCCCTAAAGTGGAACTCTTAGGGTAGGCAGACAGACATGAGCAGGGAGAGGAGGACCTGGAAGCCTGTGGGGCCGCCTATGGGAAATGCCTAAGCCACTATTCTGCTGTTTGGCCTTTGGGAATATCCTACTACTCAAGATAGGGGGCTGCACAAGGGAGCTTATGTAACTTGGAGCATGCTCAGTTTTGAAGCTAGGGAGCTTACATAACTTGGAGCACGCTCAGTGTTGAGTTAGGCTGCCCTCATGGAACCTTTAGCTCATGAACATGTCATTTGCATGGGAAATTACTATCTAGCCAGGCACAGCTGAGCAAATGCTGAAACAGAAAGGGGGTTCCCAGACACAAAGGTAGCAAAGCAGAAACATGGATGCTGGTTTCCACCCTTGGAGCCAGCCCCATCCTACCTCTCAAGAGTGTACTTTCATTTTCGTTTTCCCTTGCTTCCTGCTTTTGTTTCACCCTGCTATGGAGCTTGTTGTTCACTCTAAACTGTCTCTTGGCTGGATTCTTCCTTCTAAGAAGACAAAAACCAAGGTATTCTCCATACTAACAGAATTCCCTTCCACTTACCCTCAGGGATCCACAGTGGGAAGGGAAGAAGAAAAGGATCTAATGGCAGTGTTAATTGAAAAAATATCTTCAATGGTTACCTTGAGAACTAATTTAATTTTTCTCCACAAAGGTTGTATGCACCTAATGATGCATATATTTTATATATCGAATTATGTATGCACATATATGTATTGTATGGTTTTTGTAATTATTATCCCAGTTGGTTTCCAATCCTTTTGTTGAGAAAAGACTGAAAACACAGACTCACTCCTCTATTCCCTGCACCCCATGTGTACCCTTGTTCCTCTGGATGCTGACCTGCTTGTTCTTCCCTAAAAGCAGCCCTCCCTCACACTCCTTGCCTCCACCCTTGGCTAGGGAGTCGTTCTCACCAATGGCAGAGGACTGCGCTGATGCTGCCTGCTCTAGCATGGTGGTCTCTTCTGATTTCTTCCTCAAGAAAGAACCACGTCTGGGTCAGCCCATGGTTATGAGAGCTGGATCCCACATGGCCAACCATGGTTCAAATCCCAGCCCTAGTAACTTAAAAATCGTGCCAGTGTGTGTCCCTGTTTGCTCACGTGTTTATATACTGAAATCTTGACAGGAGGAAGAGAAGGGATTGCAGCGTGACCATTTCCCATTGGAAGGTGCTTTCTCTTTGTCTGTCCTTCCATCTTTCTGGCAGGTACATGCACTGTCTGGCAATTAAGCTTGTTTTAAAGAAAGAATCTAGTTGAAAGCAAGGTTGCTTTGGTAAACCATTTGCCAAACATGCTCCGTCTTAGCAACGTGACTCTCCCTCTGAGTGTCTTTGAGAACAAGGGTGGGTCTTGTTCGTATCTACAACTCCTGCACTTGGCAGGTGTAGGACTTGGGAGGAACTAAGCCAGAAAGTGTGAATTGGGTCTTATCTGTCATCTAAAGCTGATGAGAAAGGAAAATTTCTGGTAAGTTGAGGATTAGAGTTATGTTAGTGGTTGGGGGAACACTGATGGAACTCAGTGGATAGCAATTTATTTAAGGGTGCCCTCAGGATCTTCACCCATGGACCAGTGGAAGGGAAAGGAAGCAGGACAGGGCCAAGGAAGAGACCAGGTGGGCTCTAGTCCTGAGGCCAGTGCTGGCTGAACCCTGGAGCTCTGGGAGCTGGGCTGAGCTGACTTCATAGAGCAGTGCAGAACTACTAGGAGGAGATGGTGAATTTCCTGGGCCTGCAAACCAATTGCTGCAAACTAGGTGGCTTTGGTCAATAGAAATACATCCCCCAGTTCTGAAGGCCAGAAGTCTGAGACCGAGTTGTCAGCAGGGCCATGGGCTCTCTGACATTTTCAGAAGTGAACCCTTGCCTCCTCTAGCTTTGAGTATTTTCAGGTAGTCCTCAGCATCCCTTGGCTTGTAAATGCATCACTTCAGTCTCAGCCACATGGCCAACTTCTCCCTGTGTTTGTGTCTTTTCTTATAAGGACAACTGTCATATTGAATTAAGGGCCCGTCCTACTCCAGTGTGACCTCATCTTGACTAACTTCATCAGCAATGACCTTGCTTCCTGCAGTACGGGGGGTGGGGGGTTTAGATATCAGCATAGCATTTTGGGGGGGAAAATTGAACTCATAACAGTTGGCTGGGCATCTGTGCCCCATAGCCATTGGCTGGCACACGAAAGCATTCGATAACCTCAGATGAGGGAACGATCGACATGGCTCAATGCTCAAGGGGTCGACAGCTGAGGGCTGTCTGGTGACAGTATTCCCCACAGATGAGATGGCATGCCCTACACAAAAGGGAGCCTGGCAGAAGCACATGACAGAGCTCACCATGTGAGTTACTTTGAGATTCTGTTTGGTTTTAACTCAGTAAGTGGATGCTCAGTGCTGAAATCAGACCAATTTTATTTCGTATTGTGCTTTTTGTTTCTTCAGTTGCTACAGGGTATGTGCACTCACCAGAGAGAGACAGAGAGATAGAGAAAAAAATTGAAAACACCCTCCATGGGACATGGCCATGCTGCAATCCTTTCTCTGTTTTCCTCTCAGGAATTTGGGCACGCACGCACATGCACCCAGTGTGTTTTCCAAGTCTCTGGTACGGCACTCAAACTGTGTAGTCACCAGATGGGATGCAGTTGCCTAGATGGCCCCGGTGTTGTGCTCTTAGAAGGTCTAGCTGTATTCCTCTTCCTTATCCCGGAGCCTGGCACATGCCTGTCTGGCTCATCCCGGTGCACCACTGGGTATGGAAAATGAAGGACACAGCCCAAGTTGCTGCTGTGAACACAGCGAAAGGCAGGATGGAGACTTTCAAATGATGAAACTACAAAAATTAGTTTAAAGATCTGAATTAGCTTTCATCGCAATTCTAGAATGAGACAACACTTAATCACATAAAATGGAATATGTGTTCTACTGAGCTGAGCAGAAGAGACTGATGCAGAAAGGGGTCTAAAAATGCATTAAGAAGAAAAAGTGGGGACCAGCAGATGGTGTAATGGCTACGTCACTGGACTCCCATGTAGTCAACTGTGGTTTGAGTCCCAGACCCGGTGGCTTAAACTCACACTGGGCGTGTGTGCGTGTGTCCAAGATCCCAAGAGGAGAATGGAGGAGAAGGGATTGCAGCGTGGCCATCCCCCCTGAGGGGTGATTTCTTGCTTTCTGTCTCTCTATCTCTCTCTGTCTTTCTGGCTAGCACATGTGCCCTATAGCAAAAACTTCTCCAAAAAAAAAGAAAGAAAGAAAAGAAAAGAAGAAAAAGTGAATAGGACATTTCAAAGCTGCATACTTTCCTTGTGGGGCAGAGATAGAACCACAGGACAATAACTGAATAGTTAACATCAGATTACTTTAGGTGACTATTTGTACGGATTAAAGGATAGAAGGATTCGAGGCAGAAACAAATCTTGTCATCATGCCTATTGAAACCAGCCTGTTTAGAAATCTTGACTATTGTCTTTCCTCCTTTCCATGAGGGTCAGGCCAACAGCCTAGCTCAGGTGTGGTGATGAGGCATTTATACAACAGTGCCTCCATTTTGAGTTCTGGTCTGGTCTGTTTGGGACCTAGCAAGGAGCTTAATCTGAAATAATGGCTTCTTATTTAATAAGGAATACAAGAAACCTAGTCTTGGCAGCCGTGAAGTGCTGTATCAAGTCTTTCTTGATATCCTCCATAACGTTTGTTTGTTTGTTTGTTTGTTTAATTTTTTTTCCAGAGAGTGCATTCACTCACCAGAAGGATCGAGAGAGGGAAAGTGAGAAAGCACCCTTATGGAGAATGGTCATGTTGCAATCTTTCCTCCTCCATTTCTCTCTCCATCCTGTTGGGACTTGGGACACACACGCACACACACACACCAGTGCATGTTTCTCAAGCATCCAAGCCAGGTGTTGAGCTGTGGTTGGCCACGTGGGATCTGGCTTCCTTAACTGCTAGGCTACAGGGCCAACCTACCCCTTGAACTTTCAGGAAAATGGAGGTGATGGATGGATGCTTGTTAGTGCTCATACCTGGCTTCATCTCTCCGTTCTCTTTCTTTTTCTTGCCAATCTCACCAGCTGCCTCTCTTAGGCAGCATTTTTGGCCCAGCATTTTTGGACCCCCTTATTAAGATAGGAGCACTTCTTGGAATTAGCTATAGTTTCACACAGCCCTATGAGAATCAACTGAAATGTGAGCCACAGAGATAGCTGTCTCCCAGGAGTCAACTCTGCGCACGCTGGTCTAAATGAGTCTTCATTTTGTCCAGAAGAAAACATTGGACTCTTTATAATGACCATTTTTATTTGAGGGTGGGCAGGTAATTACTTTTTTTTCCAAAATAAGAATATCTTTTTTTCCTAATTATCCATAACTTTTATCAGCGTTTACTTTAAATAACCTGAAAACACAACTAGCCTAGGGTTATAAACCCTGCCACACCTGGCTTGGTGACGGTGTATCCCAACTGGGTCACTGAGTAGCTGGGTGACTTTGTTGAAGTCACTTAGTTTCTCTGAGCCATTGTTCTTGAAAAGTGGGGACAATAATTGTTAGACTGAAGAATGGCCTCCAGCGACATCGAACTTGTGAACGATTCCTTACTTGGCAAAAAGGACTTTGCAGGCACAGGTAAGGACCCTGTGATGGGAAATTATCCTGTATTACTCCCATGGGCCCTCACTGCAATCTCTAGTAATTTTATAAGGCAGAGAGAGATTGGCATGAGAAGGCAACGTCACCACAGAGGCAGAGATTGGACTCGTGCAGCCATATGACCAAGGCCAGTGGCCACCAAAGCTGCAAAATCCTCTGCCCTAAAGCCCTGCAGACAGCAAGAGTTCAGCTCAGTGAAATTGACTTTCAGAGAGAATAGATTTCCGCTGCTTTCAAGCCATCCAGTGTCTGGTACAGCACTTGTTACAGCAACCACAGGAAACTAACAGCAATCATTCCCACCAAGCACAGCTGGGGCCTCGTGAGCAGATAGCAGGCCTCCCCTAGTCTCCAGCTCAGAGAAGCACCTAGAACGCTGGTTTAAAATTCAGATTTCCAACTTCACCTCAGAAATACAAAACCAGTATTGCCAGCGGGGGGCCGTGAGCAGCCATGTTTTTAACACAATGCTGGTCAACACACACATTGGGAATCTCTAGTCCTTCTTTCCATTCCATATTGAGCCCAGCCCAGCAGACCTGGTAGAGAATTACCACTCCAGAACTCAGGGAAGCTGGAAAAAAAAAAAATAAATAAAAGGCAAACTTCAGTGGAAAAGGCTGGATGGGCGTAAGGTTTGGGTGTTTAACATTCTTACCTAAATTTTTGTGTAAGTAGAATATAGCACATCATACACGTTTAAACAGCCTAGGCTACAAAATTCGTGCATCCTAGTATGGGAGGCTTTGGCAGTCCCTGGGCATGAGATGGTGGCAGCTGGGCCAGGGAGGCAGCCTAGAGGGGACAAGAAGCAGCCAGATAGTCAGGGCAGGCCATGGCCTCTGACGCACCTGTGCTGCATCGTCTGGTGCAACTTCAAGGCTTCCCGAGGGTCACTTTGATTATATGATTGCCCAAACCACATGAGCTGACAGGTCAGCTTCTGTGGAGGTGTGCCTCCCCTGATGTCATGTGCCCTGTGATGTCTCCAGGATCCCATTCTCCCCAGGGCCTCCAGACAGTGGCTGAAGATGCTGCTGCTCGCCCTGGGCCAACTCAGTCACCTCGGCCGGGCACCTGGGTTCTCTTGCTCCCAGCTGCAGGTTAAGTTGCCCTAAGCCCAGGCCATAACGCAGCAGCACCGCACTGTCCTAGCAGCCCAAGAGCCCCGCAGCTCCGAACTCCTGACAATCCGTGCTGTTTTCTCCAGAGCAACCCAGTCACGTGAGACCGGGATCGATGTCTGGAGGAGGGGCTGTAGGTCTCGGCGCATGCCCTCTGTCCACATGGGGAGGGGCAACACCGTTCTGGAGCTGTGTCGCTGTGGAGCCTCCCTGCTCTCTGTGGTCGTGGCTTGGTTCAGCGGTGGTTGCCTGAGAACCAGCCTGGGGTGGTGACATTCAGAGAGGACCACCCCAGCAAAACCAGTATTGCCAGCGGGGGGCCGTGAGCAGCCATGTTTTTAACACAATGCTGGTCAACACACACATTGGGAATCTCTAGTCCTTCTTTCCATTCCATATTGAGCCCAGCCCAGCAGACCTGGTAGAGAATTACCACTCCAGAACTCAGGGAAGCTGGAAAAAAAAAAAATAAATAAAAGGCAAACTTCAGTGGAAAAGGCTGGATGGGCGTAAGGTTTGGGTGTTTAACATTCTTACCTAAATTTTTGTGTAAGTAGAATATAGCACATCATACACGTTTAAACAGCCTAGGCTACAAAATTCGTGCATCCTAGTATGGGAGGCTTTGGCAGTCCCTGGGCATGAGATGGTGGCAGCTGGGCCAGGGAGGCAGCCTAGAGGGGACAAGAAGCAGCCAGATAGTCAGGGCAGGCCATGGCCTCTGACGCACCTGTGCTGCATCGTCTGGTGCAACTTCAAGGCTTCCCGAGGGTCACTTTGATTATATGATTGCCCAAACCACATGAGCTGACAGGTCAGCTTCTGTGGAGGTGTGCCTCCCCTGATGTCATGTGCCCTGTGATGTCTCCAGGATCCCATTCTCCCCAGGGCCTCCAGACAGTGGCTGAAGATGCTGCTGCTCGCCCTGGGCCAACTCAGTCACCTCGGCCGGGCACCTGGGTTCTCTTGCTCCCAGCTGCAGGTTAAGTTGCCCTAAGCCCAGGCCATAACGCAGCAGCACCGCACTGTCCTAGCAGCCCAAGAGCCCCGCAGCTCCGAACTCCTGACAATCCGTGCTGTTTTCTCCAGAGCAACCCAGTCACGTGAGACCGGGATCGATGTCTGGAGGAGGGGCTGTAGGTCTCGGCGCATGCCCTCTGTCCACATGGGGAGGGGCAACACCGTTCTGGAGCTGTGTCGCTGTGGAGCCTCCCTGCTCTCTGTGGTCGTGGCTTGGTTCAGCGGTGGTTGCCTGAGAACCAGCCTGGGGTGGTGACATTCAGAGAGGACCACAGTAGCCCTGTCCCTGCCCCTAGAAAGAGGGACAGGGTCAGTTGGGGAGGGCGCTGTCACGTGACTCAAGAGACTCACTGAAATGAGTCCTGGGTTACACTGCAGAAGGTGGTACAGGGTGACGAGGGAGACTCAGGGAGGCCTCGGCCCTTCCTGGAGGAGATGGCAGGATGAGGAAGACTTTCCAGAGCAGAAGGGGGTCAGCTTCTGTTGGACAATCCCCTAGCCCCAAGCCTTTGCACCCACCCCTGAACTCTGGATGGAGGGCTCCCCAGCCTGCCCCTTGCACCCATACCCTGTACCTCCCTCCCGACACTGTATACCCGACTCCCTGCTCCATCTGACACAAACAAAAACAAAAAAAGGCATTTTCTCCTTCCTACTGTGACTCACTTTCTGGGGCCAGGTCAGGCTCCTTGCTTGCTTACCTCGCGAGGTTAAAGTTTCCCTGTGCACAATATAAAGTGTTTGCTCACCCTAGCAAACACCCAGCAGGGTGGGACCTGGTAACCGGGTGGTCTACAACACATTATCTGGGATAGGAAGATGGAGGCACCTTTCTCAAGGTCTCTCGGATCCCAGCAGGCCTAGAAGTCAGGCTTTCCGACTAGGTTCCCCCAGCTGAGGATAATCAGGACCCACAGTGGAAAGATGACCAGGTACAGTGGGGACACGCTGTCTCCTGTCCTCTCACCCACAGGATCTAAGGCTCAGTGCTGCGTCCTCTGCTTTTCACTTATATGCTGCCTGCCAGTCCTCAGACACAGACCGAGGGCTAGTGGGTGGACTCCCAGCTCAGTCTCCCACTAGCTGTGCTACTAGAGCATATAGCTTGTCTCTGTGCCTCCGTCTCTTCATCAGTAAAGCAGGGATGCAGTTATCGCAGGGGTGGATATACAGTACGTTGGGGGCTCAGTAAATGTTGCTGCCATCATTCTCTAAGACAGGAAGCTATTGAGGGCTCTGGCTGGTCCTGAGGACCCTGGCATGTTTCCGCTGGTGTCTCCCAGTCCTGGAAGCCCCGGTAAAAAGGGCCCTTATCCTTTGCAGGGAGACAGCAAGTCCCTCTGAGCACGCAGGCATCCGTTCCTGCAGTAGGCTCGCCGGCCGACGGCAGACCTGTGAAGTAGGCCCTTTTCCTGGCAGTAACTCCGAGCATTGCTAGTATCCTGCATGGTTTTACAGACAAGAGGCTGAGCAGCACATCCGGGGCCACACAGAAAGTACAAGCCACAAAAAATACAAAGCCCAGGCTTCCTGATTCCGTAGGCTCCGCGCCATCCACTCCATGCTCTGTGCCTCTGCTAGCCCTGCCTGAGCTCGAACACCCTTCCTGCTTTCTCTGCTGTTCAAGTGCCAGCATTTTCTGCAGTCGAGCTCGCAGGGCCCCTCCGCTCCTGGAACCGCTTTGGTTTCTCTTCAGCTGTGCAGACCTCCACACAGAGCGAGCTATCACAGTCCTTTCTGCAACCACCTGTCTGCGGTAATTACTGTTTACACTTCTACCCTGCTGTGGAGCCGCCCAGGCCAAGGCCTGGACTCCAGAAGCAAGTCCTCATCCCCCCAGACCCGTCTCCCCCTGCCCAGGATTACAGTCATTAGGTTCCCGCTGCACTCCTAGCCTGCTGTCCCTGCTTGAAATGCTTTAGAGCCATTTTACTGCCTTGAACCTGTACTTTTCCCAGCAATAACTGGTTGAGGCTCACAGTTTTCAGGTTTTCAAATCACAGGTTAGAGGTTTTCAGATTACACCAATGGAGTGTGTGTGAGGGAGAAGGAAGGACAAGGACGTACACTGGCCTGAAAAGGTGGGGAAAGAGGGTGGGGAGAGATCAAGGAGGAAGAGGAGAGACGGGGGAAGAGGAGAGGAGAGAGGAGGGAGAAAGGAAGGCTGAAGGGAGGAGGCTGTGAAAGAAATGCAGTCTGAAGCAGTCTGTGTAATACAGAATCTTTTTTTTTTTTTTTAATTTGCTGTAGAGCACATGTGCTCACCAGAGAGAAACAGAGAGAGAGGGAGAGTGGGAAAACACCACCAGGGCATGGTCATGCTATAATCCCTTCCCCATTCTCCTGTGCGGATGTGGGCACGCACACATGCGCGCGCACACACACACACACACACACACACGTGCCCCACATGTCCAGGACTTGAATCATGGAGTTGGCCATGTGGAATCCAGCTGCCTTAACCACCATACCCCAACTGGTCCCAATTAAATCTTAAAGTCCTCAGTACAGTGTAAGTCTGAGACTCTGCTTAGGCCCCACACCCACCAGGGCTGTTACCCAGAAAGGCAAGATTTGGTTTACAACCAACACGTCCTAGCCCTGCAAAAGGGAACTAGATTTCACCATGTGTCCTCACACCCTTTCCACTTCCCAGTGTTCTTGAGTTCCTGACGTAAAGAACAAGGGATAGCCAAGCAGTTGCTTCCATTATTTTCAATGAACCAATGAAAATTCTTGACAAACAACTTGTTTTTGTTTTCCTAATTGTCAGAGGGAGAGAGACAGTAAGGGGAGGGAGATTAAATGAGCTGCTGGGGCTGGTATTTGAACCTTGTGATTAGTCACACGGGCTAACCGTGTAAACCAGCTCCCTTAACTATATAAGCCAGCTTTCTTGGTCACCATTTTGATGACTCATGTCTAGGAAATGAGAAATTTGCTCATCCAGGAGATTCGTCCTAAGCCCTGCTCAAGTAATCCTCTTTATTTCACTTGGTATGCCTCGACCTTCTTTTTAGGTCAGTAAAGCTTAGGTGTTGAGAATGCACAGTGAAAGCCGTCGTTTTTATGTGCCCCTGGGGCAGCCCCTTGTCCAGCTCAGTCCTCTGATGCTTGGTATTTAGGGGTCTTCTTTTTAGAAAGTAAGGAACTGAGATGAGGAGCATTTCAAACACTTAAAACCTAGCAAACAAGAAGTGATTGAGAAACTGGGTCTGAACTGGTTGGACCAAAATGGCACCTGGAATGACCCCTGCCTGACCTTCCGGCTCATTACAGCCTCATTGTATGGTGTAATCAGCATGCTAGATGGCACACCACCTGTGCCAGGACAGTATAGATTAACCATGCCCTGGTTAGTGCAATGATCAGAACCACCCAAATAAGGCCTGAAAATGGGAGGGACAGTGGTTCTTGGAAAACCACTGCGTCTCCTGAGAAAGCCATGAAAACCTACCCCTTACTTAGCCTGGCATTAATCTAAACCATATAAGCCAGACACCCACAGAAGTTTGGGGCTACCCTGCCTAGGGGTTGCCCTTCTGTCTTTCCTTCTGGATAACCATTCTCTCTTTCCTCTCGGAGGAAGGAATGAGACGGTTCACCCATCTCCCCTCCTGGGGCTGCAGACTTTAGAGCAGTCTGCTCTGGAAACTGCCTAATAAACTTGCTTTAACTCTCCCTCAATGGCTCGCTCTTGAATTCTTTCCCGCACAAAGCCAAGGACCCTCACACCCTAAGTAGAGACCCTCATGGGTTGAGTCTGCCCAGGAACACCGGGGCTCCATGAAGAGGTCTCACTGAGAGGCAGATTCATGACCCAGGCAGGTCTCCATGGAGAGACTGTCCCCAGCAGGCCCAAGTTCCACTCTTCACAGTTGGAAGCCCTCACCCAGCAGGGGCTGGGCATCGTGTACACTGGGCAGGTCTGCCAGCAGCCAGAGCAGATTCTGAGGCTGGCTTGGCACCAGCTGGCTGTGAGACTGGGAGCAAGAAACTAGGGCCAACTGGGCGTCGACTTCCTATACTGCAAAGCAGGACCGGCAAAGCCCAAGCCTCGAGGACCTTGGCAGGGTAAGAGGGGCAATGGAGGCAGGACTTGGGGCACGAGGTGAGCACTAGAAAAATGGCAGCTCTTCTGTGAGCAGCATGGCAAGAGCTCATGAGCGAGTGCGTGAAGAAGGGACAGACAGCTGCTCTGGCTGCGCCGAACCACAAGGCTGTGGATCAGCTGCAGAGTCTGGTTCGTGGGGCAGGACGAACGCTGCAGCGGGGAGCAGGAGGGAGAAAGCCAGCACTGAGAGGCCCTGAGTGTCAGAGACGTGCCTCGGCCACGCCCTCTGAAGTCCTCGTTTTCAATTCCAAGGTCCTTTAGGGGATGAATCACACAGGAATGGGTTTCCAAGTTCTCTCCCTAGGACAAGTGTCAGCAATACAACTCAAATGGTCTTCCTTTTTTCTGCCATCGTGGTGTGTGCGGTTCTTCACCATGTCTTCTCATGAGACTTTCAGAATCAAATGGTTTCTGGCCAAAAAATAGAAGCAAAATCCTTCTATTCCTCGGTGGATTCAAATGAAAACTGGTAATAAAGTCAGGTACAACTCCAAGGGGAGACACTGGAGAAGAACCAAGCTGGTCTATGAGGACCTAGACAGGGGCCGGCCCACATATGTATGCTGAAACAAGGTCCCTACAGTCTTGCCACATTAAACTGAAAATGGTCACCACCTGAACACTTGGGGGTGTTTTATTGGAAAAAAGTGATGCTTCACTTTGTTTCTAAGTTCTGCATTGGTCGGTTGGTTCAGTAATAAATGTGTGAGACCTTTAAAAAAAAGAAAATAAAGAAATTCAACTCCAATGGTCTTAAGCCACAGGGAAATACAGTGGCTCACAGGGCCCAAATTTCAGAAGAGCTGCAAGCTACTATCGGGGCTGGATTCATGTTAGACCTTGTCATCAGAATAATGTGAGCGTGTGGGCCAGCAGATGGCAGAGAGGTCAAGGTAGCTGAATCCCACTTGGCTGACAGCATGGTTTGAGTCCCAGAACCGGTGGCATGAAAAAGATGTCAGGTTTATATGTGTGTGTGTGTGTGTGTGTGTGTGTGTCTCAAATCCCAGGAGGAGAAGGGAGAAGGGACTGTGGCATGATTGTTCCTCCTCAGAAGTGATTTCTCACTTTCCTTCTCTCTATCTCTGTCTCTTTCTGGTAAGCACACATGTGTACAGCAAAACACAAGAAGATAAAATGACATTGTGAGTGTGTGCATGTACATGCATGCCATGGCTCCGCTTTCTTCTTCTTTCTAAATTTGTCAGAGGGTGCCTGCACTCGCCAGAGAGACACGGAGGGAAAGTGAGAAAGCACTTCCCACGGGGCATGACCATGCTGTGATCCCTTCGCCTCCAACTTGCCCTCCTTTCAGGATTTCGGCCATGCACACACATTGCCCAGCATGTATTTCAAGCCACCAGATCCAGGACTCGCACTTCACAGTCAGACATAGGGGACCCAAGCGCCCTCACCACCATCCTGGCTGGTCCGGCTCTGCTTTCATCGCTGTTGTCTGCAGTGTCAGGTAAGCCATCCCTGAGCGGTGATCAAGGTAGGTCGCACAGCAGCTTAGGTTGGCCCCCTAACCAGTTACCACCTCCCCTGAGAATAGAACCCCTTTTCCAAAGAGTTTTAGCAGAAGTCCTTGGTGCAACCCTGGCTGGGCTGATTTGGGTCATGGGCCAATAACCTAGTCAGGCTCAGTGGCTGCAGATAGGGATGGAATGTTCCTAATGGCCAAATGTAGGCAGCTGATGAATGTCCACTCGTCCCGCTAAATGTCCATGTCCAACTCCCACAACTGGGGAATACGTTGCCTTATACGGCAAAATAGACTTAAGAGATATTTTGAAATTAAGGGTCCTGAGGTGAGGACGTCATCCTGAACTATCCAGTGTCCCCAGTGTTGTCACGTGGTCCTCACATGGGGAGGTGGGGAGAGGAGTGCTGACAGCAGAAGCAAGGTTGGCATCATGAACTGAGGATGGAGAAAGGAACCCTGAACCAAGGGATGCAAGAAGCTTCTAGAAGCTAGAAAAGGCAAGGACATGGATTCTCACTTAGGGCCTCTAGAAGGAGCTTAGCCTTGCTGCTACCTTGTGATCTAGTAAGGCACATTCAAACTTCTAATGTCTGGAGCTGTACCAAAATACATTTCTGTTGTTTTTAGCCACTAATTTTATGATAATTTGTTAACAGCAGCAGAAATCGAATGTATATGCCATTCCTGGCCATGTGGTAGGGGCAGGGAGAGCCCCATGAACTGGATAGAATGAGTCAGGGGGCAGGGATGGTCAGGGGAGTCCTGGGGACAAATGGCAGCACCTTAATCAGAGAAAGGGGTGAGGGATGGGTTGGCCAAAGGAGAAGGTTGAGGACACTCAAGCTTGACTCAAAGTCATTGTGTGGTTCCTTTCCTTTCACGTGAAGCTCAAAAGCAGCGAAAATAACTGTTGGGAAAGGCCAGGTTACCTCTCAGGGAAGGGCTGGGTACAGACCAGGAAGGGGCACCGAGCCCGTGGGGAACAGGGGTGGCTGTAGGACATACACATAATACACATACATGACAATAGCATGCATGTGCACTTAAGACGTGCGTGCTCTATGCACTTCCCTCTGTGTAGGTCATCCCTCAACTCAACTGCGAGAACTGTGACAGTCCATGGTATTTGGGCCCACCTAGCCGTCTTCTCTGTTTCACGATGATGCCATTTATCTTGTTTGTAAAAGGACTCATTTTACAGACAAGGACACCGAGGCCCACGTGGCCACATGCAGAGCATGGTCGAGCAGTTTAGCAGATCCAGGCCTGTCTGCCCACGTCTGCATGCACTTCGACCCCCTTTGAGAGGTCCAGGGTCCTGTTTGGCCAGAGGGGTGGGTCCTTTCCTCAGTGTCTATCTCTGACGTCAGTTACTCCTCGGGCCTCCAGGGAGGAGTAGGGTGTCTCCTCCCTTTTTCAATGCTTTTGGGCTGCTGGAAGCATCTGCTCCCCTGGTCTGAGTGCTCACTCACCTCCTTGGGACCTGTGCCCACCTGGGGTCCCTCCTCAGAAGTGGAAACAGGACTCCTGGGACAACAGGCAGGGAGCACATGCACCTATTCTCAGCATGACCTCTGCTGTTTGCTCCTTTTATCCATTCAGCAAACATATCCTGCAAGTCCCAAACTTGAGGACCTGACTGGGAACACGGACAACAAAGGACTTTGCCCTCATGGAGCTGAGAGTCTACGGGGTGAGACACACAATAACCAAGTAAGTAAATAAACAAGATGGGACTGGCTCCATAGTGCAGAGGTAGTGTGCGGCTCAAAACAAGCTGGATCCAGGCCAGCCATGGCCCAGTGGTTAAGGCAGCTGGATCCCACATGGCTAATTGTGCCAGTTCAAGCCCCAGACCCAGTGTCTTAAAAAACACACTCTGTGTGCGTGGGTGTGCGCACGCACACGCGTGCCCTAAGTCTTAAGAGGAGAATGGAGGAGAAAGGACTATAGCATGGCCATACCCCATGGGGGGTACTTTCTCACTTTCTGGTGAGCACATATGCTTTCTAATTCTAGCAAATTAAAAAAATAATAATAAAAGCCAGATCCCCACAGTTTGCAGCCACAGCCTGGATGGCCTGCAACACACTGGGGATATGTGTGGGTCCCCAGGATCTGGGGAGCTGGAGAGCTGAGGGAAAGGGATTGTGGTGTGACCAGACCCTGTGGCAGGCTCCTTGTTCTCTCTCTCTTTTCCTCTCTTTCTCTCTCAGATATGTACATGTGCTTTATCATAAATAAAGAAAAAAGTCAAAATGAAAAATAAACAAGTTGGCAGTACCTGGCAGCTGCAGGCACTCCGCCAGGTCCCCTAGGTGGCCAGGGAGCCCCCAGTGCTTCGTCGAAGCCTTCGTCCCATTTCATCCTTGGCTCACACTTTGCCATAGGAAGAAGAGGAATTTGTTCATTAGGCAGAGACGCAAATAGGGCCGGGGAGGCCCTTAGGAGATGCCACAAACTGGAGTCTTTTCCCTCTTGGGACCGCTCTGCTGGTGATGCTTGCCCCTGCCTAGCACAATTCCAAGGCCACTGTCTTAGCTGGGGAAGAGGATAGCAGTGGGAAGACTGAGGGCGAGGGGAGACCAAAGACGAGGGAGGGGCACTCACGCTGGAAGTCACCTCCTACAGTCAGACGTGCAGCACCTCATACCCCTCCCAGGAATCCCTCGGGGCCAGAAGTTGACTCAGCACCTCGTGAGCCCAGCCTCCTGCCAGAGCAGGGCCAGTGGGTGGGGGAACGTGCTGCTGGCCACCCGCACCTGTAGCTGCAGGACTCAGTCTGCAGAGACCAACTCCGAATCCTTCTTTCTTAGTGGGAACCCGTGTCTGTCTAACCCTCTCCTCACCCATGGGTGTTAGAAGTAGGACCAGTGCTTTGCTGTGCTGAAGGCTCACACAACTACCTCCTGTGACTCCTGAGGTCTTCTCTGTAGTCCTGCTAGGTTGGGCCAGGGGATCAAGGCTCAGAGAGAGGCCATGACTTGGGCAGGAAATCGAGATTCAAACCTATGCATGCCTGACCCCAAAATCCACATGTTTGTCCCCACAAGAGTCACACTGAGTGGGCTCTTCGGGATCATTGACAGATTTGGCTCTCTTTTGCCCATTTTACAGAGAAGGAGACTGAGCTGTAGGGAAGGAGGTCACTGGGGGATGGAACGAACACATAAAGTTGTCCCAGGACAGGACGATGGCTCTCTGCATCTGTACGGTGGGCACCATGGCTGCCACAGGGCAGAGACCCTACCCAAGGAATATGGTGGGCGAGTGGGCGAAGTGCTGAAACCACTTTCTCAATGACAACCAGTGGCCACGCATGGCAAGGGAGTGCTTGACATGCGACAGGGGAACAGAACTCTTAATTTGATTTCATTTGAATAAACTCAAATTTAAATTTAAAAACCGACACTGTACACAGTTAACACATTTCAAAATGTAGAGAACTGGGCCAGATGGTGGCATGGAGGTTAAGGCAGCTGGATGGTACATGGCTGGCACTGCAGTGTGAGTACTGAACCCAGCGGTAAATAACACACAAGCACATATGTGTGCATGCCCAAAACCCTAAAGGGAGAAATGGAGAACTGTGGCGTGACCATCCCCCATGGGGGGTGCTTTCTCACTTTCCTTCTCTCTCTCTTTCTCTCTGTCTCTCTCCTGCAAGCACACATGCCTTCTGGCAAATTAGAAAATAATTATACACTTAAAAATGATGTACTGAATCACTGGCACCTCGCGTTTGCATGCACAGAGCAGTTTATAGCCTCCATCAGTTCTTCTCATTCTCAGAGCTTACCAACATCGACATCACCCCTTTCCAGAAGAACCTGAAGTTCAGCAAGACCAATAGACGTGCCCAGGGTCTCACAGCCAGGAAGTGGCAGAGGCCGAGAACTTGGGCTCTTGTCTGCTAAATCCCTTTGCACGGTGTGCTCTAATCACGGTAGCAAGTGCTAAAGCAGCAGGTCCTCCTCTAAGTGCCACAGCTGCATTGCTGTATTTAACCCACCCATTTTCTGGGAGACAGGACTCTCATTGCAGTTCCACGATGAGGAGACACAGGGTGCTTCAATTCCTGGCCAGTGCTGGATGGGATTTAAATGCAAGCATCTGGATCTGGTTCTGAAACCTTTGGCATTACGGGCACAACCTTCTAACGAGTGGCATGCGGGCTATGTGGAGTGGGCTAAGCTCCTGTTCATGGGTCCCTTCAACACTGGAAAGCCACTGGGAGATGCTGAGCCTGGGACCATGACTGTCGGAGAGGGGCTTTAGGAGAAAATCTGGCTGAGGCCTGGGGAAACACAGCAGGGATGAGTTCAGGGCTCAAAGTCCAGGTAAGACTGCTAAATAAGCCAAGAGAGAACTTCCCAGAGCTCTAAGCCTGGCACAGAGAAGCAAGGACACAAAGAATAGTTATGGGCAAGAAGAAGATTCCTCCGTTGCTGCTGAGAACTAGTGATTTCAGGGAATAAGAAAAATGAAGATTTTCTACTAAAAATTCAGCCTCCAGCCCCCAGTCTCAAGTGGTAAGGTACACCTCTATCCTTCTCTCTCTCTCTCTTTCTGCCTCTTGCTGTCTTCTCACATTTTTTTTTTTGTAATTTTTCATCTAAAAATTTTTTTAAGGTAAAGTATTTTCTTGGCTTTCAGATCCTGCTTTATCTTGCTAATAATCCCCTTTCCCCTCCCCTTTAGGAGAGGTAAGGGCAGGCCTTTAGAAGAAGATTCCTCTGAAAACTAGCAATTTCATATAGCACACTTGCACACCATGTGGTTTTTATTTTTCGCTTTTTTTTAAAAAAAAATTATTTTGATTGTTCTTTCTATTCTTTTCTTCTTTTTCTCTCTCTTCTTTTTATTTCTTTCTCTCTGTTTTCTTATTCTTTTTCTTTTACAACATCATTTTGCTGCTCAATCTCCATCCACTGAGTGTCTCAATGGATCTAAGGGAGCCATAGCCAAATATCCGAATACTATTAGGGTTAACATATTCTTCAATACCCACTGAATCTGCTGCACAAAGGGGTAAAAATGGAATGGCAAAGAGATTGCAGATCACCTCCTCCTGCGCGCTCCTGAATGCTCAGATTGAACTTCAAGAATTAGGAAGAAACACACCATCCATCAGGTGACTAAAAATGACCACAGGGTCACAAGAAATATGGGAAAGCAAGAAAATACCTCTCCTCCAAGGGAAAAGAATAACTCCTCTTCATCCACAGACAGTCCAATGGAAAGCATGGAAATGTCTGATAAAGAATTTAGAATACATATGAAACAAGAAATGGAAAATTATTTCTGATGATAACATGCATGACTAAGCCACTATACAGTGTATTCTGGATGGGAAACTGTATCTTGTATGCTGTGCTGATGATGTTCAGTGAATGAATGCAAAATAAATAATAAAAATATAGTTATGAGCATGGCTGCAAAGCCAGATTGCCCAATGGTATACGGGCAAGCGTAGGGGATGGAGGCAAGCCCAGAATCTCATCAGGCAGCCTGCTGCCAGCTGTCGATCCAGAAAGGCCGTGAACATGGCTGGAGACAGAGGTACCTGTGGAAGAGGTGAAGGGGCCTGCAGGAAGGAGCCCACTCCCACCCAGTAGTCTGCTATTGGGGTGTGGGGCCTAGCAGGACCTGGTACAGACAGATAACAGTAAGCTTTAGGACCAAGGAGGGACAAACCAATCAACAAGGCTCTGTCTCTCACAGTCTGAGGCCCCTGGGCTCACTGCTTAACTCCTCAATGCCCAGCCACTGCCTCCCAACCCACTGGGAACACCCTTTGTCATAGGGTTGCAACCTGACAGCAAGAGTGACCAGGAAGATGCTTCAGCCAGCATCTTCCAACTGCTTGTGACACTGCACAAATTAGCTTTAAGAAAAGGACAAAACCCTAGAGGGAAAGTAAATACAAAAACACAAACTGGTTCTATTTGTAAAAAGCTAACACACACATTAAATTAAAAAAAAAAGCTAACACGCACAATGGGACTTCGAAAAGGTCACAGAAAAATGGAATGAAGGTGTTGTTACTAGCCAGCTAAGTCTGTTGCTGCTTCTTGCAGTCAATGAAATGAGAGGCAGAGGCTGGAGAAAATTGGAGTTCATTTCTTTAACCAGTTACAGGGAGACAGCAAACACCATCACACTGTCTTGAAAAGCTCAACATGTTCTCAATATTTGTAGCTATGAGATACAAGCACATGCAAGTTATTCCTCACTACAATCAGAGTTCATTGCATTCTCCTAAGTGATTAACCTGATTCCTTCAAATAGCCACTTCTGCTTTCTCATCTGACCATTCTGCAGACAGATCTCCCTATGACTTAGCACTTGGTCAGATTGTTCTTGCTAGAGGCCTTTGTAAATTTCAAAATGGCTGCAGTACTGTTAAGCCTAAAACGATATTGAAATATCAATATGTGCATATGTTTTTCATTACATGCTTTTTCCATGAACTTTTTGAACCAAGAGAAAGATTAACTTTGATGAAGACTTACAAATTGCTTTATTTGGCAGCAATAAAAAAAATTATTAATTCAAGGGCCAGCCAGTGGCATTATGGTTAAGGCAGCTAAATCCCACATGGCCTACCACGTGGTTTGAGTCTCAGAGCTGGTGCCTTTAAAAGCACCTGAGCACCTGTGCATACATGCCCAAAATCCTGAAAGGAAGGAGAATGTGGCCACTGCCCATGGGGATGGGGGTGCTTTCTCACTTTCCCTCTCTCTTTCTCTCTCTCTCTATCAAGCACATGCACCCTCTGGGGGGAAAAAATTTAATTACTTACTTAAAGGAACTACTTATGCAAATTGCAAACCACCCACATGCTTCCTGTTCTGTTCCCCTTTCCTAATAGCTTTTCTTCATAGCACTGATCATATTCAGATCTATATAAAATAAATTTATTTTGCTTAAAGTCTCTCTCTCCGAAATGGAAAGTAAGTCTCCAGGGGAATAAGAATGTTCGAACTCCTTTGTTCACCACAGAACAGCTAGGGCCTAGAATTACAACTGGCACGTAGAAAAGGCTCAGTAAGTTTCTGTTCAATGAATGAATGAGAGAGGGTAACAGCACAGCAATGACAAGTGACAGTAACAGGGCACTCTTGGAAGGAAGTAGGGAAGAAAATCGCTTATGATGCACACTGGAGTTTACTATGGACCTGCGCTAAGGTGAGGGAGCAGGGTCTCATCAAGAAGAGTGGTGAGAACCAGCAGTTAGCGTAATGGCTATGTCGCTGGACTCCCACGTAGTCGACTGCGGTTCATGTCCCGGACCCAGTGGCTTAAAACTCACGCCGGGCGCGTGTGCGTGTGTGCCCAAGATCCTGAGAGGAGAAGGGAGGAGAAGGGATTGCGGCATGACCATCCCCCCTGGGGGGTAATTTCTTGCTTTCTGTCTCTATGTCTCTCTCTGCCTGTCTGGCGAGTGCATGCGCCCTATAGCGAAAACCTCTCAAAAAAAAAAAAAAAAAAGAGTGGTTAATGAACAGATGAATGAATTGAAAAAGTGTGGAGTACTATGGAAAAAATATGGAATACTATGGAATACTATTCAGCTATAAAATCAAGACCTTGGCATTTGATACAAAGTTATGGAACATGGAAGATTTTTGCTGAGTGAAGCAAGCCAGACTATGAAAGAGAGACATTATGTGTCTCCATTTAATATATACTGGCTGTACTCTATGGTAGAGACTGAAAGATTGGAGAGCATAAAAGCATTTAAAATAGTTATGGACACTTGAGGCAATGTGGAAGGAGGATGGGAGAAGGGAAGAGTATAGGGAAGGAAATCAGGGAGGAAAAATAGGGAGGTAAGACACTTGTGGGACACAGAAATGTTTATTACCTACGGATGGTAACCATATAGAGTATACTATAGTATGGTATTTGCAACTAGACTGGTCTGAGGTGTACTTCATGTTGGGTAAATTCTCTTTACAAATGACATATAGAGATTGAATGTTTTAAAAACAATAAGAAGAATAAAAATAAAATAAATTATATATTACAAAAAAAGAAGAGTGGTTAAGGTCTTTCCGGCAGCCTAGTGGTTAAGAGAGCTGGATCCCACATGGCCTGCTACCTGGTTTAAGTCCCAGATCCGATAACTAGAAAAACTCACTAGGCACATATACATGCATGCCCCAAATCCCAACAGGATGGAAAAACCAAAGAGAAGAAGAGATTGTGGCATGACCACCCCCATTGGGAGGTGCTTTTTTCCTTCTCTATTTCTCACTGTCTCTCTTTGGAGAGCACACATGTCCTTTGGCAGAAAAGAAAGGAAAGAAACAAAACAGAAGAGTGATGTCAATAGGTGGGGACACAGAGAAGAGAGGAATAATGTCATTATGATGTGGCCTCATGATTGAGTCCCGGTGGCTTTCTAAGGAAAGGGAAGGACATCAGAATACAGAGGTTTGTGGACGCTCTGCTGCTCTGCTCTGGCCTCATCTTATGAGTAGGACTCTGGAAGGTGCCCACCAGATAAAGCCCCCAGATCTTGGCTCTCCAAACAGAGAGCTAAAGAAACCTCTATTTTCATAAGTCATTAAGTCACAGGTATTTCTGCCAGCAAGAAAACTGTGAACAAAGACATGGGATTAATATAAATATTAAATGAGATGTGTATAAAGCTCTTTTTTCCTATTTTTTGTTTTGTTTTTGCTATAGGGCATGTATACTCACTGGAAAGAGGCAGAGTGAGAGAGACAGAGAGAGAGAAGAATCACCCCTCAATTGGGGGGTTGGTGATGGCCATGCTACAGTCCCTTCTCCTTCATTCTCCTCTTGGGATTTTGAGCATGAATGCACATACCTGGGATGTTTTTCAAGCCACTATGTCTGGGACTTAATCCATGCAGTAGGTCATGTGGGATCCAGCCACCTCAACCGATGTGCCACCTGCTGGCTCCTCCTTTCCTGCTTTAAGCCAGACTTTTATATTCTTTTAAAAGTGGATACTCTGGACCAGCAGTTGGTGTAATGGCTATGTTGCTGGACTCCCATGTGGTCGACCATGGTTTGAGTTCCAGACCCAGTGGCTTAAACTCCTGCAAGTGTGTGTGTGTGCGTGCCCAAGATTCTAAGAGGAGAATGGAGGAGAAGGGACTGTGGCATGGCCATCCCCCCCGGGGGGGGGGTGATTTCTTCCTTTCTGTCTCTCTCTTTGTCTTTCTGGTGAGTGCACATGCCCTATAGCAAACAAACTCTAAAAAAAATGTAGATACTCAAGTGATAAATGGTCATTGCAAAAAGATTCCAAATTAGAAACAATAAAAAATAAAAAAATAAAAAAAATCACTTGTCATCACAAGAATTATAAGACAAGCCACAGGCTGGGGAAACTGCTTGTAAAAGACACATTTGATAAAAGGCTAGTGTCCAAAATCTCCAAAAGACTCAATAAAGAAACAATATAATTTAAAAATGGACAAAATATTTGAACAGATACTTCTCCAAAGAAGTTATATTAATGACATGAGACCAGCAGGTGGCGTGGTGGTTAAGGTGCAGGACACTCCCACATGGCCGACCAGGGTTTGAGTCCTGAATCTGGTGGCTTGTTTTGTCACGTCCAATCTGGTGTCTTGTTTTCTCACTTCCTCTCTCTCTCACTGTCACCCTCTCTCTCTCTCTCTCTCTCTCTCTGGTAAAAGTAAAAAATAAATGAATGAATGAATAAAATAAATAATTTAAAGAAAGAAGTTATATGAATGGCAGAGAAGCATGTAAAAAGACAATCAGCTTCCCAGTCACCAGAGACTTGCAGGTTCAAGCAATGAGATGCCACCACACACCTACTGAAGGGGCTCAAATCCCAGACACTGACTACCTCAGGGGGCAGAAGGATGTGCAGCACCAGAAATCCCCACTCGCTGTTGGTGGAAAAGTATGGCCACTTTGGGGACTGGTAGTGTGTTACAAAACGAAATGCTCTCTGACCATACAGCCCAGCAATAACACTTCCTTATATCTACCCAGATGAGCTAAAACTAATGTCTGTACAAAACCCAGCACAGGAATGTTCATAGCAGCTTTATCCTAACTGCCAAAACCTGGAAGATGTCCTTCAGTAGGAGAACAGGTGAGCAAACTGGCATATCCAGACTGCGGAGCATTATTCAACACTCAGAAGACATAAACTATTACATCCTAAAACTATACCAAGGAACTATCAATGCACAGTATTAAGTAAAATAAGCCAATACGAACAGGCTATAGACTCTATGGTTCCAGATATACCACATTCTGGAAAAGACGAAGGATAGGGATAGTAAAACGATCAGTGGTTGCCAGGGGCTAGAGGGGATGGAAAGATGATTAAGTGGAACACAGAGGAGTTTTAGGCAGTGAAATTATAGCACATGATCCTATAATGGTGGCTACGTGTCGCTACACGTTTGTCCAAACCATAGAAGGAATGGTACCGAGCATGAGCCTCCGTGCGTGCTGTGAATCTTGGTGGCGACGATGTATCTCTGTAGGTTCATCAGCTGTGACAAATGGGCCCCTCTGTGGGGAAGTTGGTAATGGTGAGGCTGTGCATGTGCGGGGCCGGGGAACACAGGAACTCTCGTATCTTCTCAATTTTTCTGTGAACTAAATACTGCTCTAACAATAGTGAATTTAAAACTAAAAAGTCACAGATCATACAGGGCTCATTTCTCTTGTATGGACTGTTGAGTTTTCAACACTTGGTGCACATCCTGACGCATCCATGCTCATCGACTTAATACATGCTAGTTGGGCGAATAAACGAATGAATACGTGAACCCAAAGTAACAGTGCGAATGTTCTGGAGTATGAAATCCCAGACAGCTCTCCATGTACATTCATCCCGCACTCCTTCTTGTTGTATCCAAATGAGCTCTTGGCAGACGCGGGATTTATCTCTTAATGCACTGGAACCATCTCCCCAGGGCAATGGATACAAACACTCCTTAGCATCACTTTAAGGACTATACAGTGTCCTACCATTTGGCCAAATCAACATTTTTTGGGGGGCAGGGGGAGAAGTTTTTTTTTTTTTTGCTATAGGGCGCATGCACTCGCCAGCCAGACAGAGAGAGACAAAGAGACAGAAAGCGAGAAATCACCCCCCCCAGGGGGGGTGGCCACACCACAATCCCTTCTCCTCCATTCTCCTCTCGGGATCTTGGGCACGCACGCACACATGCCTGGTGTGAGTTTTAAGCCACCGGGTCCGGGATGCAAACCGCAGTCGACTACATGGGAGTCCAGCAACATAGCCATTACACTAACTGCTGGCCAAATCAACATTTTTCAGACTCAGCTCTTGTATGGGCATCTGGATTGGTTTCATGTTGTTCCTTTCAGGTGGGATCCAGCAATAGGCTTGCCCGTGTACACTTTTCTGTTTTTTTTTTTTTGGTTGGTTTTGAGAAAGGTTTTGGCTACAGGGCACATGCACTTTGCCAGAGAGACAGAAAGTGAGAAATCACACCTCTTGGGATTTGGGGCACACACGTACATGTGCCTGGTGTGAGTTTTAAGCCTCCAGGTCTGGGACTTGAACTGCCGTCGACTATAGGGAGTCCAGTGATGTAACCATTACACCATCTGCTGGTCCCTTCTGGGTGTTTGTCAGGATGTTTTTTCTTTCTTTTCTTTTTCTTTATTTTTTAATTTGCCAGAATTCACATGTGCTCGCCAGAGCAAGAATGAGACAGGGAGGGAGAGGGAGAAAGCACCCTCCAATGGGCGTGGTAATGCTGCAATCCCTTCTCCTCCACCTCTCCACCCTGTCAGGATTTGGAGCACTCATGCTCACTTGCCTGGCATGGTTCTCGAGCCCTTGGTGCTGAGATTTTATCTGCTTGGTTGGCCATGTGGGATCTGGCTCCCTTAACTACCAGGTCAGCCCCAGGATCAGTTTTAAACTGGTTCTGGACAAGATTTTGAGGGAAGGTGGTGGTGATGTCATCTGTGTTCTGATTCTCTTGTCTGGAGGGGTGTCTTGGAGACAGGTCTCTGTGTGATTCACCTTCTCTGAGAAACATCCCTGTGCACACACCAGAACACCCCGCACTGGGCCAGCTCTACAGTTAGGACACCCATGCCCCACAGTGGCCTGGTCTGACAGGGAGGAATGTGCTCCTGAGGCCATTAGGGCAGTGGGACTCCTGGTGGTGTCACCATTGAACATCTACAGATGGAGCCAGTTGTGCTTGGAATTGAGGCCGGGGAGGCCACCTGTTAGCCGTTTGTCTTCAGCAAAGAGACCTAACCTCTCTGAGCATGGATTTCCTCTTTGCACACTGGGCATTATATTGGGTCATCAGAAAAGTCATGATGTGTTTTTCTATGCACAAATGTGTCATGACTTTTCCGATGACCCAATAGCATTGCTCACTCTACAGGGCTGCCACGTGGGTAGACAGTGACAATCCAACAATGCTTGCTGAGTTTGTTGTGCAGTCCCCAGCGCAGGCTGTGGGTAACCAGAGTTACCGCGATGATGGCACACATCCTACATACACGGCTTCCCTGGTACCACCACAGCTCTAAGCAGCCTGTTCTAGCCATTGCATTTTTAACCCTGGCAGGTGGATGGTTTTTGGAAGTTTGTCAGAGAGGAGCTGAGCCAGGACCCTTGCATCCTTTGAAGAGACACCCTCACTCCCCTGGTGTGACCTCAGGGTGGAAGGAGAGGCATGGACCACGGGCTGAGATGGAGCCACTGCCCCCAAGAACTGATGATCCAAAGCCACTGGTGCTCTGAGCACACACGTCCCCATGTGTAAACTGAGGCAGGGCAGGCTCCATCTCAAGGCCCTCCCAGGCCTGATGGGCTAGCATCTTTTCCCAGAAATGTTACATAGAAAAATCTTGGTCAACCCAAATTGTGCACAAAGCCTATTTTTATAGGGCCTAAAAGCTAAGAATGAGTTTTATATTTTAAAATGGTTGAGAAAAGGTCAGAAGAAAAACAATATTTTGCAACATGTAAAAATGAGGTACAGTCCAAATGCTAGTATCTATAAACAAAGTTTTATTGGAACACAGCCACGTTCATTCACTTACATACCTACTGTCAGTGGCAGCTTTTGAATGATGGTGGCAGAGATGAGTTGTCCCCACAGGGACCATCTGGCCAGCAAGGCCCAAGATGTTTATTTGGCTCTTTACAGAAAAACTGCTGCTCTCTGGCCTAAAAGTTGACTCACTCTCTCTGGAATATTTTACATTTTTCTTTCCTTCTCTAAAGGTCACTGCTTCCAAAAACCAATACTATTTAGAAAATAAAACAGAATGCATTGGGAATTCTTTGAGCTTGGGCAGGGCCTAGCAGGCAGAGAGCCCACTGCCCTGGACCCTGTGGGGTGTGTCTGCAGTAAGGGCTTGAGGGTGACTAGGTTGGCTCAGCACAGAACCCCTTCTCCAAGTTGCTTACCCTGCAGAGATGCAGTTAAAAATCACAGCTCTCCAAGGGCCAAAAAAGGGCAGCAAAGAAGAGAAGTCTGTGGAATACAGTGTGGTTAAGCACATGGGCTTGGAATCACACAGATCGCAGTTCTGATCCATCTCCCTGCTTCTCCGCTGTGCAACCTTGGGCGAGTTATGCAACTTCTCAGAGACTCGGTTTGCATGTTGACAAAATGGGGACAGTAATAGTACCCAACTGCACTATCCCGATTACAAGGGCTTGACGAAGTGCCCCAGTATGGGTGGCTTACACAACAAAACTTGCTCAGTAAGAGGCTAGAAGGCTGTGACCAGGATGTGGTCCCTACGTGGCGGGTTGCTTCTAAGGCCTCTCTCCTTGGCTCGTAGAAGGCTGTCTTCTCTCTGAGTCTTCATGTGGTTTTCTGTGTCCACGTCTCCTCTTCTTATAAGGTCAGTCAGAGCGGACTAGGGCCCACCCTAGTGTCCTCGTGTTGCCTTAATAATCTCTTTAAAGACCCTGTTTAATATGCAGAATATGCAGTCATGGTCTGTGGATGAAGACTTCAACGTGTGAATCAGTGAGACACAGTTCAGCCCACAATGCTGCCTCATGGGGTTCTGGAAGTCTAAATGAAATCAGGAATCTAGAATATTAATGAGTTTCCTGAAAATCAATGAGTATTTAGTAGATATAAGTTCTTATGCAGGGTTTTCAAAAAGTTCATGAGAAACATGTTATTTAAAAAAAATATGCATGGATCACAACAATTTTGCACCAGAATAAACTCATACTTTTAACTCCATCTTCCACAAATTTTTTGAAGTCCTACACGTTCATGAATTATTATTGTTGCTATTTGCATCCGAATGAAGCCATCCAGGCATGCATGGGAGAACACTGGAGGGGGTACACCTGAGGGTGGAGGTGTCCCAAGTGACTTCCCCGCAGCCCTACCAGGGACCGGGGGCAGATGTTCACTGCACAGGAGCAGAGGGTACCGTTCATATTGTTGTCAACATCCGTGTGTGGACTGATTAGGGCACTGGTCTTGGCAGTGTCAGAGGAAAACCACCTGTCCCTGAGTCCCCGCCCAGGCACAGAGTGGCCTCTGCTGGCACACGGTGGGCACTCAGCGCAGCTGCACAGGTGAACACACAAGAGTCATGTAGATCACAGAGGCAGGGATGTTTTCCGTCTCGATCATTGGCGTCCTCAGACCCTACACAGCTTCGGGCATGTAGTAGGCGCTCAGTCTGCATTTGTTGAACGAAACGAGTGCATCAGTTATAGCAGTCATTCTTTCTTTCTTTCCACATAAGTCGTCAGCATAGACCACAGGGACCCAGAGAGGGGCCCCGCATGTGCTTGCTGATCCCCCTGTATCAGCCACCTCCTTGTCCCCTGTGGCCTTATTGTTGATCCTGGACAGAGGATGAACTCTCAGTCAGACCCAGCGGCTCCAGGTCCCTGAGCCCCCGGTAGTAGTAGTAGAAGATACGGGCTAGGCAGAGTGCCAGGCATGGGATAGTGCCTCCATAATGCTACCTGGCTTCTCCTCTCCCCCACCAACAAGATGGCTGGAATAACTCTCCATCCACCCATCACTATCCAAGCCCCTTTCCCAACCAGAGTATACCACCACTTGTCCCTGAGCCTCCAAAGGTGACGGAGGAGAGGAGACCAGCACCTTTAGCAAAGGAAGGGGAATGGGAAGGGGAGAGGAGACCCAGCCTGGCGGCGGGACCTGGGGAGTTAGCAGTGAGCATTTGAGGAAAGGACAACTGCCTTCGCCCGCCCAGGCTCAAGGATGCGTCCGGCCTGACCTCCCACGCAGCAGCCTGGGGTCACAGGTGGCTTTGGGGAAGGGTCAACACGAGAGCTGCCTGGGGCTCAGGCCTGGAGGGAGCACTGGGCGCTCAGGCCAGAGCTGAATGGGCCCTTTCTCTTCAGTAACAAACAGGGGCTTGTTGGTAGGTTTGTTTGTGTGTTTGTTTCCCCGGGCTGTTTCTGTTCTCCGTTTCCTCCCACAGGGCTCAGCCTCAGGCAGGCGCCTCCAGGAGCCCCGGGCTTTGAGAATTTCCAGAGCATCGCTCATCTCCACTCAAGCCAAGTGCAGAGAACACCAGGGATCAAAAGAGAAGGGAGGTCCTTAACCTTCCCAAATCTCCCCACCCCCAAACAAACAAACCTTTCTGCAGAGTTGTGCCATGGTGGGCTTCACAGTGGTCCTCTGTGCCCTCAGGGTGGGCAGATAAGCCACATTTAAAAGGTCAGGTCACACCCTGCTTCAACCCTGAGCAGACTCCGTGGGCTTTGCTGCCAGAATGAGCCTGAGGCATCAGGCCACAGTGCCTTCCCAGCTGCAGAGGCTGAACTTAAACCCAGACCTGCCTGGATTCTTCTCCCTTCCTGCCTTCTGGCCTCAGGTGGGGATCCAGGCCCAGCCTGGGCACCTCTTCGATCAGCTCCCAGCTCCATATGTTTCTGTTCACGACCACACCACGGGCCCTGGGCGCCTTGCTCTCTGGACTTCGCTACCTCCTGTGTGAGATGGCGGCAACAGTGATTCCTGTCTAGGGGTCTGTCCTCGGGACAAATGGCTTCTTTCAGGAGGTACTCAGAACTCTGCTTGGGTTTTCTCTTCCTCATAAAGAAATCTCAGGGAGACACACTTGTTTTGCAGATGGAGCCAATGAAACACAAAGCAAATGGGTAACAATGAGGCCTCAGCCACAGGGCTAAAAATTCCAGCTGGTGTAGGAGTAGCTCTTTCTTTTTTTTGAGATAGTTTTTTTTTTTTTTTATAGGCCATGTGCACTCGCCAGAGAGAGAGAGAAAGGGAGAAATCACTCCCGAGAGATAGCCACACCATAATCACTTATCCTCTATTCTCCTCATGGGATTTTGGGCATGCACACACATGTACCCAGCTTGAATTTTAAGCCACCAGATCTGGGACTCAAACTGCCGTCAACTACATGGGAGTCCAGCAATGTAATCATTACACCATATTCTGGCCCCAGGAGTAGCTCTTTCTTACCAAGGCACCTCATGGGAATTTCACCTGGGTGGAACAGAACTTGGGGTGAGGGGAGACGTTCCACACGGTCAGATCTAGAGGACCAGAAGGTGGAGGCAGGCTGGGTGTGGGCAGATTTCGAAGGAAGAAGGGATGCTTTGGTTGTTCATAGACCTTGGCAAGGTTTCGGAAGTGTTAACCCCTCTGCCTCCCGTTTGGAGTTTCCCCACGCCAAAACCCACACAGCGGGCCTCCCAAGTGACTCAGGCACCACAGAGCCTTCTTTTGTCGGTTTATTTCTTCTGGGAGTGAGAGAGACAGAACAACAGCATCTTCAACAGGGTCTTGATACCACAATCCAGCCCTAGCCTCGTCCTAGACCCTGGACACACCCAGGCCCGACAACGACAGAGGTCTCCAGATGTGAATTCAGGCCCATCCCACGTGGGCCAACCTCAGAGCATCACGTTCACCTCTGCACCCCATCCAGCCCCACCACAGGCCCTCCTGGAGGCATTGCAGGAAGGCAGTCATGGCCAACAGTTGCAGACCCTGGAAACAGTCCCCCTACATTTCTGTTGAGCTCCCTTCTTGTATGTCCTACACAGGGCTGGTGTCACTCCCTCTTATCTGCTCCTTCATGATGGGGTCTTCCGAGCCCCTTCCCCCTCCCAAAGCACTGGAGCTCCAGGCTCCCTCCTGCTCTGGGCTGGGCAGAAAAGAGGCCTCCAGAGAAAGGCAGACTACCAGGGCCTTTCCAGTCCTCAGCCATGCTAGGGCTCAAAAAGACGGCAGCCAGAAGTAGCTTCTTTAACCTTCAACAAGGCAAGCTCTCCCAAACGGGGTTCTGTAAAGTGGTGGTCCCCTCTGGAGTGAAAAGGAGGTGTGAGAGCTAGGGAATGTGTGACACGTGAGTGAAGACACAGGAGTGGAGACGAGGTTGCACGAGTGCCCCGAGGACAGCTTTGGGGCCTCCATGTGTGTGTGGTGTGGGTGGTCTTGGGCAAGTCAGTGAACCTGTGGAGACTCAAGGACCTCTTGAATGAAAGGAGGACCCTGGGGTTTTGGCTCACTTTGCCATTTTCTCCCCTACACTTTAAGCCTCTGGGCCAGGGACCATGATTCCATCTCCTCTCCATCCCCGGGGCCCTGGCCGCCCTACGTGCGATCTTCAGTGCTGGCATTTGTTGATACTTTGAGGGCACAGCGTTCGCCACACTCGATGAGGATTTCCGCTGCAGTTATTACGACTTCCACTTGACAGGTGAGAAAGTTGAAGAAAAGAGAGGGGAAGCTGACATGCCCCAGTCTCTGAGCTGGTAAGTAGTGGGGCCACAACCCCCATCCAGGTTGACTGACTCCAGAGTCTGCCAGCAGAACTGCCCCACTAGACCTGGCCCTATGCGGTCAAGAGCTACTTGGAGACCTGACAGACTTGGGCACTTGGCTGAGGCTGTCAAAAGAATTAAATGAGATAATATAGGTAAAGAACTGGCCTATGGCATGGTATTTACTAGGAGCTCAATAAATCATGTGTCGCTCCTCAAAGGAGCTCACTTTCAGGGCTGCTGGCCGATCCGCTTGAGATACAGTCAGGCAGAGCCTCACACCCAGGATGCTCGGTGAACGCATGAGTTCCAGTGTCCTGAGTTAGCCCCAGAGGGCCTGGAAACTCAGTCCAGGCCAGCCTTCCCACTGAGCACAGGGCTGGCAAGGTAGTTCGCCTCACTTCGTGGACGCCTGCCTGATCCTGCAGCACCTCTGCGGGCTCAGCTGAGAGAGGTGACGCCTGGGTCCTGGCAACCTTTCTCGCTGGTGTCAAATGAGTCGTCTTCCCAGAAACCCTTGGCTTCTTAGAATTCCATCCTGTTGACTCCACAGGGAAAGACCGACTGTACATGGGTCTCAGAGCCCTTCAGAGGCAACCCCAGCAGTCACCCTTCCTCCCTGTGCTCTGGCCACAGAAGCAGCCATGTTTTCTGGGAGAGGTTATTGCCTGGAGGGAATGTGGGGAGGGAGGGACCCTAACTTTCATGGAGTTTCTTCAGGAATAACAAGAGTCAGCAGCCAACATGTACTGAGTCTGCATTAGTCAGAGTGTTCTAAGCAATTTACACAAATCGGGACCAGCAGATGATGTAATGGTTAATTCGCTGGACTCTCACATATTCGACCAGGGTTCGAGTCTCAGACTCGATGGGCAGCTTAAAACTCATGCCGGGTGTGTGTGCGGACATGCCCCAAATCCTGAGAAGGGAATGGAGGAGAAGGAATTGTGGTGTGCCAATCACCCTGGAGGGTGATGTCTCACTTTCTGTCTCCCTGTCTCTTGTGTAAGTGCACATGCCCTTTAGCAAAAATCTCTTTTAAAAATTTACACAAATCAATCCATAAATGAGATCATCAGTATTATTATCCCCATAGATGGATGAGGAAACAATGGCACAGAGAGGTGGCGAGGCTGGGATTCGGGCCTGGGTTTTCCAGCTCACGGTGTTCTCTAGTCACCCACGTACTCTCTGCTTCCCACTCCATGAACCAGCCTCTGGCCAAATTTTTCATGCTCAGGGAGCAGTTCGTCATGGTACTAGCCAGAAAACAATCCTTGTGTGATGGTATTATTTTTCTGAAATTTTTAAAAGTTGCTAGAAGTTGCATGTGCTCACTGGAGAGAGAGAGAGAGAGACAGGAAGAAAGACGGAGAGGGAGAAAACACCCCGAAGGGGGTGGTTACACCACAATCCTCTCTCCTCCATCTCTCCCTCCTATCGGGATGTCGGACACACTTGCACAATGCACCAGGCATGTTTTTCAGACTGCCAGGTCGCTGTCATTGATGGTACAGTTTGGCTATACGGGATCCGGCTCCCCTATTTCTGAATTTTCACAGCAACTTTATATGGATCCAGAGATGCGTAAGATGCATTCTCTCTCCCTTGAAAGACTTACACAGGAGGAGGAAAAGTGAAGCCACAATTTCAGTCTCTCCATCTTACAGATGCTGAAGCAGCATTGGGGATTAAGCTTGGCTTGGGGTCCCACAGTCCATGAGAAGTGACGCTGGGCTTCCAGCCAGGTCAGGCTGACTTGGTCCATGCCCCAGGCCAGTGGAGAATGTACTTTGGCAGAAATGACAGCTGAGTGCCGATAGTCAACGGGTGGGGAATCTAGAGGAGGAAATTCTGGTTTCTTATCCAGGCTACCAGAGGCGAGTGTTAGGCCCTCCAGGGGACGAGCTGGGATCTCCACCAAGGGTGTTCTTATTTCTCCAAGGAATGCTTACATCTCAGTGACTAAAATATTAGGTCGTCAGAAAAGTCATGACATATTTTTCTATGAAAAAATGCGTTACGACTTTTCAGACAAGCCAATATATTTTGAGAAGGAGAGCGAGACCAAGAACTGAGTCCCAAGCTGGCCTAGGGGGCAACAATGCAGTGTCTTCTTTTGTGTCTGTTTCTGTCCTGCCTAGAATTGGAAATGCTTTAAGGAAAACCCCCACGGCACTCGTGTTTTCCCACGCAGCAGGCAGCAGGCTGCCTCTCGGCTGGAATAATATTGCTCTGCAGGCCCCTCCACAGTTCCCTCATAAATTCATCCTGAAGAAAATCTGAGAGGAGCCCAGTGTTTACGTAAGACTCTGGTCTTGTCCTTCTTACCTTTATCAAATCAGCCTCACATAAGAAATGGAAAAAAGAAATGAAAAAATGTTTCTAAAATTTTCACTCCTTTTTCTTTTTCTGAATAATCATGCTTGTATGACAATTAACAAAATGAGCCAAAAGGGATAAAAAAGAAGAAGAAATATTTTGTTGCTGGGCAATGTATCTGTCTTAGGAAAGAAAACAGACTAGTGCCATGAGTCTACCCACCTGTAACGGCCTTCAGGGATCAGAAAGCTAGGAGGTATTGTACTCCCCTTCCTGCTCCCATCTTAATGGTCCGGGAAGGGAATACAACTATTGGATCTGAGATTCTAGAACCATGTAGGAGTTTTTACTTGTTTCTTTCTCCTGAAAATAAAGATTGCAGAGCAGAATTTAGAACCTTCATCCCAATACCTGCTATCCTTCTGGGTGACAAAGAGACTTTGGGGAAAAGTGGCAGCCTCCTGCATCTCCTTTTGCAAGGGGGAAGGAGCAGTTGTACGTCCCCCTGGGATTACTATGGGGGAAAATTTAGGAGCTCATATTTGGGGCTAGCCTTGTAGCCTTGTAGCTCAGAAATTGGATCTGTGTGTGAGTGTGTCCTAAATCCTAACAGGATGGAGAACTCGAGGAGAAGGGGTGGCACCATGACCATACCACATTGGAGGGTTTTTCTCTCTTTCACTCTCTGTTTCTCTGTCTTTGATGAGCCCATGTGTCCTCTGGCAATGAAAAAACAAGAGCGAGAACATGTGAAATGGCTAACAAACTAGCTGGGCTCATGGAGTATGTTGAAAAAAAGATTTTCTCTCTTTTAAAAATCTTTTCTAATTGGGTTTTTAAAACTGTAAGACTTTGAATTCTTATTGTATTTAGTCAACAATATAGAGGTATATTTTTAAAGAAAGTTAATCATCTTCTTGAGGCTGGGATGACTACTTGGCTATCCAATATTCATTTTCCATTTTATTTTATTTACTTATTTATGAAATTTTTCCAGAGTGTACCTGCACTCATCAGAGAGGAAGAGAGAGAGAGAGAGTGAGAAAGAGTGAGTGAATGCGATTCCCATGGACACCGTCACCCCACAATCCTTTCTTCTCAATTTCTCCATTCTATCAGGATCTGGGGCACACACACCCAGAGTGCCTTTTTTTTTTTTTTTTTAAGAGGTTTTTGTTATAGGCCGTGTGCGCACACCAGAAAGACAAAGAGACAGAAAGCGAGAAATCACCCCCAGGGGAATGGCCATGCCTCAATCCCTTCTCCTCCTTTCTCCTTTCAGGATCTTGGGCATGCAGGGACATGCATCTGGTGTGAGTTTAAGCCACCAGGTCTGGGACTCAAACTGTGGTCAACTACATAGGAATCCAGCAACATAGTCATTATGCCAACTGCTGGTCCCCGCCCAGAGTGTTTTTTAAGCCATGGTATATAGGACTTGAACTTTGCAGCTGGCCATGTGGAATTTGACTGCCTTAGCCACCAAGCAACAGGCCAGCCCCCCCCTCCCATTTTTACTTACTAATAAGAACCTTTATATTGCTGGGCCTGCCCAGTACCATACCACAAATGCTACATCATCCAATACAATATAATACAATGATTGTGGCCCACAAAATGTCACATTTCCCAGTCTTCTTTGGCATTAGATGTGTTTTTGGGGACTTCAGGAATAGTTCCCTAAAGGAGGTATCTGGCAGCTTCTTCCACGTTCCTGCCTGGGCAGGACAGCTAGAGCACCAGCCCTGTCTTAGTGCTGACGATCAAACACTTGTTGAGGAAGGTGGAGCAGAAAGAAAGAATGGAGCCTGAGCCGGTAACTGCAGAGCTGCCCCACACCAGTTCCTGTGAAAGCTGTCAGTGACAAAATGGAACCAGTTATGTCAAACCCTAACAAAATGGAGCTGGGATGCCAAGGAGGGCCCTCAGGCAATCATGCCCATGATAGGATCTGCCGCAAAGGACTTTCTCAACCAGAACTTAGAAAGAAGTCACTTCTATGAAGACCCTCTCTTAGCAACAGCCTGCACCACCAATGAACAGATGCCACCACCTGCAACGGGTCCCTGTAGCCAATGGTCTTCGTTATGAAAACGCTTACACGGTCTTCTCTTATTTGCCTTTCCAAGCCTCCCCTGGGATGTGCTAAGGGCTCACTGTGGGTGTGAAGGGTCACAGTTTCCTGCTACTCGCCAATAAACTCTTTGTTTTAGAGAGTTAGTCTTTCTGTTGCTTATTTTAGGTTAAGAATCTGAACCATCTATTTGTGAACTATTTTCATGAGAGAAAAATTCATATTTAAATTTCTGCTTTATTTAGGCTGTTAGTTTAGGACTACATGTTAGAGTAGACAAGCTGATACAATAATACAATCACTATATTCTGCTGATCTGTGGCCAAGGAGAAGGCCCTCCCCTGCCCCCAAAACGAGGCATGACCATTTCACAATCTCTTCTCCATTTGTTCATCCTGTCAGGATTTGAGGCATGTACACACATGCACCTGGTGTGTTTTTGAAGCCACTGGGTCAAGGATTCGAACTGGTGTCAGCCATGTGCTTTGATTATGTTTTTTCTGACCTTTTATTTGTTCTAGCCACTGAGGTTCGGGTTTTCTGTGTCATTGACTTGGATCGATAGCTGATAACCTTTTCCCTTCTAATCTCACATGTTGACTTAATTGATAACAATTGCATCTTCCTACATGTTTCTTTATGCTCGTAGAAAAGACATATTAATGTACGTGCAGGTACAAAATAGTATCATGCTATATGCCATAATTTGTAATCATTCAACAATATGTATAACAATAAAATTCCCATATCAGGGTACATGGATTTCTTTTTCTTTTTCTTTTTTTTTTTTTTTTTAAGGTTTTTGCCATAGGGCACATGTGCTCACTAGAGAGAGACAGACAAACAGAGAGGGGAAAAGTGAGAAACCATCCCCTGGAGGGATGGCTGTGCTGCAATTTCTTCTCCTCCATTCTTTTCTCAAAATTTTGGGCATGCATGGACACAAACGAGGCATGATTTTCAAGCCACCAGATCCAAGACTTGAACCACAGTCAACCATATGGAAGTCTAGTACCTTAACCACCATGCCACCCACTAGCCCTGGTACATGGATTTCTAACATAATAATTTTAACATTAGTATATCACACTATATTATGACTATATCATAATTTAGCAAATGCATTTCTGCTCTACTGAGGAAGGGTTCCAGTTGTTTTTCAACTTCCATAAACCTTGCTATGACAGGTATCTGGTACAAATAGCCTTACTATTAATACTTTCCTTTTTTAGCACTGATTTCCATAGTAGGATCACTAGTTCCTGTCCCTTTTAAGCCTCTCATACCTCTTCCTTTTGTAGATTAGGCAAGGGAAGTTCTGAAAGATGATGTGCCAAAGATCACAGAGAAAGATCACGGCAACAATGCCTCCTGGATCCTCCTGATTGTAATCTGAGGTCCACACCCAATTTTTCCTGAGTTTGGTAGCAGTAAATATTTGTCAAAGGAGTATCCAAATAATATTTTTAGAAAAAGTGCTCCACCAGCCTCTCCTTGAACATATCTGACAGCAGGGAGCTGACCACCTTTCATTTCATCTTTAGGAATATTGTCTGCTAGAATGTTCTTTCTTAAATTGTGTTGAAATCTAATTCCATGACACTTCCACTTCTGTTCTTGATTCTACTTCCTGGGCTTCTGGGTAACTGGTCGACTTCCTCAAAGGACAGTGAGAACTCACCAAAGTAGGGACTTGGTGACAAAGGCCTTGGGGATCATCTACTCGGGACATCACTCTCAGGTATTTCTCGTGTGTGGAGTGTATCCTACCAGTCAGGCAATAAACATGGCTGTGAGGATATACAAAGAAGAAGATGTGGCCTCTGACTTCAAAGAGGTCACCATCCAGTGTATGGGGGCATGTCACTGTAACGTGGCTCATCCTCTGACAAACTTGGCTTTGGGGTGACATGAGAATCCAGTGATAGCCACTGGGCACAGCTGAGGATTTTCAGACAGAGAGAAGAACACACACTAATTGGGTGGAGGATGCACTTGGGGGAAGTAACTAGAAATAAAGTTGGCAAAAGTAGAGGGCAGTCTGTTCTCAACCAATGGAAGAACTCGCTTCTGCTGTAAATGTTGACTTGTTTTTCTTGGAAAGATTCCTTACTTACAAGCCATCACATTCCCATGAGTCAATCGATCTCTGTCTTTTAATTTCCCTCCCTCTCTTTCTCTTTCTTGTGGAGAGAGTATTTAGAAAAACAGAGAAGTTAACCAACTTGCTCCAGAAAAATAGGCTGAAAGAATACAAGCTGTGCTTTTTCCAAGAAAGTCTGCTTGCCTTGGTGATTACTAAGAGGAATTCTAGAAAGTAAATATCACTCTTACAAAACACTAGGTAATTCAGTGGCAAAGAAAAGTTAAAAGTGATGACAGAAGGGCTGTCTTTGCTTCATGGAGGGATAAGAGTGCTTACTGTTCTTGTCTCACCTCAGCTCACATCAGACTGTACCTTTTCCTTCCAAGGTTTTGGGCTCGTTTTGGATGAGAACCTTGAGGCCATGGGCCTATCTTATGTTCTGGTCAATGATTAGCAGCCTGACCTCTGCTTTGGTGGGGTCAAAAGGGTTCTGGGTTCTAAGATCTCTGCTCACTAGGATGACAATGAGTGACTGAGGACCTCCTCAGATGATCTATTGATGTCTGTAACACGAGGCCTTCCATGGTAGGAGCCTCTGTTACTATCAAGACATTTTGTGAACCTTCACATGGAACCAACTATTGATAGGAAAACATTATTAGTTATATCTTCCTAATGACTAATCTTTCTCTTTTTTCAAGATTTCATTTATTTATTTATTTAATTATTTAATTATCAGAGGGGAGCAAGGGCAGAGATATAGAAAAAGATAGAAAACACACCCCAATGGTACAAATTTTTCCTCCATTTCTCCATCTTGTCAGGATTTGGAGCAAGCATGCATGCCCTCTATTTTCCATGCCTCTGGGGCCAGGATTTGAACTGCAGTTGGCCATATAGAATCCAGTTCCAACGCACAGTGCTTAACCACTATGCTAGGGGCCAGACCCTTAGCAACTAACGTTCATTAAATGCTTCTTCTATGCCAGGTGCTTTGTTATCTTTTTTATTTCCTTTGCTCCTCATGCAGTCTTAAGAATTCGGTGAAACACCTAAGTAAATTGGTGCATTTGAAAACTAACAGTGCATTTTGTGCCTTTTTTAGTGTTTGTGCCATGCCAGGTGCATTCCTGGCTTTGGGTACCCCTTTCATTACTTTTACTAATTCTAGGTCTACCTTCACCACAGATCAGCAGAATGTGGTGACTGTATTATTGTATCAGTTTGTCTACTCTAACATATAGTCCTAAACTCATAGCCTAAAGAAAGCAGAAATTTAAATATGAATTCAATTATGTTTCCCCTGAAAGTCTGGATAGGTCCAAGGCTTGCATGGCGACTCTATGATAATCAGAATGCAGATTTTGTCTATTTTGTTATTTGTTTGTTTTAAATGATCAGAAGGTGTGTTCATTCACTACAGAGAAACAGAGACAGAGAGAAGGAGGAAGAACCTCCCTCTCCTCCCCCAAATGAGGCATGGGTCATTTCACAATCCCTTCTCCATTTCTTCATCCTGTCAGGATTTGAGGTATGCACGCATATGCACCTGGAGTGTTTTTGAAGCCACTGGGGCCAGGATTCAAACTGCTGTCAGTCAGGTGCAGTCTTGCTTCCTTGACTCCTACCTATGGGGCCAGTTCATCTGTCTTGTTGGTCTATCATTCTCGATATGTGATTTACATCTCCTGTTGCAAGTGGTTCTTTCAGTTCCACCTATCCCATCCTTGCTCCATGTCAAAAGCAGGGGAAAGGGAAACTGCACATAAGATTTCCTCTCCTGTCCCATTAATTGGAAGTCAAGGAACATTCATTGCAAGGGTCTCTGAGAAATATATATTTTAGCTAGCTGTCCTCTTCCCAGGTAAAAATTCCATAATTGAAAGGAAGGAAGAATTGATACTAAAAGACAACTTGTGTTTGCTACAGAAGTTAAGGCACAGACTTGGAGACCTATAGCCAGGAGCTTGAACTCCAGCTCCATCATTTCCTAGCTGTGTGGCCTAGAAAATAATGTATCAGACACCTACTGCTGTTGCGTAACAAATTATTCCCAAACTTAGTAACCAAAAACAATAGTTTATTGTCTCACAGTTCCTGTGGGGCAGAAATATTGGGAGCAGCTTAGCTGCATGGTTCTGGCTCAGGATCTCTCACGAGGTTGTAACATGATATTGACTGTGGTTGTGATCACCAAGAGGCTTAAGGGAAGCTCCCGGATGGCTTCTTCACTGGCAGTTGACAGAAGGGCACACTTCTGTGCCACATGGGGCTGTGTTAGCATCATTGCAAGATAGCAGCTGGCTTTCTCCAAAATAAGTGGTCCATAGAAAGTGCAAGAACAAGCCACAATGCCTCCTACAACTAGTTCTTAGCATCATCACCCCACTGTATGCCACCCATCAGAGTCACCATGAGCACCCAGACTCATGGAGGAGAGTCACCTCCACCTTTGGAAGGGAGAAGGATCAGAGTATGTGGATTTTTGTTGTTGTTGTTGTTCAGTTTTTGCTATGGGGCTTGTGCACTGGTGAGAGAGAGAGAGAGAGAGAGAGAGAGAGAGAGAGAGAGAGCTAAACTGAGAAAACACCAACCAAGGAGGATAGCCATACAACAGTCCCTTCTCTTCCATGCTCCTTTCAGGATTTTGTGCACACATGCATATGCACCCACTGTGTTTTTCAAACCTCTGAGTATGGCACTCAGACTGCCCAATTGGCCACGTGGAATCTAACTGTCTTAAATACTACACTCCCTATTGGCTCTATGGACATATTTTAAAACCACCACAGGAAGTTAGCTATCCTTGCTAGCAGAAGTGCACGTTCCCAATCTATAAAACATCAGTAATGCCCAACTCACAGGGCTGGAAGGGTTTAAAAGATATGATCCATGAGAAATTCCAGGTCCATAATGAGTGTTTAGGAAGTATTACCTGACGTTCTCCTCTCCTCCCAGATAGACACGACCCCAGTGGCCTGTGGGATACAGAAGGCATTTGCAGTGCCCACTGTAGGAATGTGTTCATGGATACTGCTCCTAATTGTACCCACTGGTCATTCATTTACAGCCAGTGCTGCTAAGAGCAGGGTGTTTCTGTTGGCCAGCTAAAACGGCAGAGCTTTACAGGATGGCATGCTTAAAGAGAACTGAAGAGAAGGAATTGTGGTGTAGTATCCCCACTAGTATGATTTCTCACTTTCTGTCTCTCTGTAGAGTTCATGTGTCCTATAGCAACAATCTCCTCTCTCTCAAAAAACAAAAGCAAAACCAAAAAAAAAGAAAAAGAAAAAAAAAGAGAGAAAAGAAAATACGTAATTATATATGCTGAGTGTGGCATTTGGATTATTTAAAATTTTGCTCATTTTGTATTTGTACATCACATGACTTCAAAACTCACAGCATTTAAATGAGCTTTGCTCCTAATTGTACCCACTGGTCATTCATTTACAGCCAGTGCTGCTAAGAGCAGGGTGTTTCTGTTGGCCAGCTAAAACGGCAGAGCTTTACAGGATGGCATGCTTAAAGAGAACTGAAGAGAAGGAATTGTGGTGTAGTATCCCCACTAGTATGATTTCTCACTTTCTGTCTCTCTGTAGAGTTCATGTGTCCTATAGCAACAATCTCCTCTCTCTCAAAAAACAAAAGCAAAACCAAAAAAAAAGAAAAAGAAAAAAAAAGAGAGAAAAGAAAATACGTAATTATATATGCTGAGTGTGGCATTTGGATTATTTAAAATTTTGCTCATTTTGTATTTGTACATCACATGACTTCAAAACTCACAGCATTTAAATGAGCTTAGAATGATAAAGCATTTACATCATTTTTAAATCTCATGTCTGTCACTCAATGAATTATTTGAGGACAGAGATTGAGAGCCCTCAAAAAGCCAGTTGAGTTGAGTATTGAAACCGTAGTTTTCTGCATCTGTGAGTGTAGACGATGCCACCCACTCTCCCAGCTGCCGTGGCGATGAAATACTGTAGTGCTATGAAGTGCTTGGCAGAAGCCTATTCCCTCGTGAGGACTCATTGAATGGCAGCTGATGTTTTCTTGACTGGTGGGAACCACTGGCAGTCTCTAAAGCTCAGCAAAAGCTTGGGGGAGACAAAACCTTGAGGCCCAAGGAAGGGAGAAGTTGAGGGGAAGCAGGACTGCAAAGAAGGTGGAAAGGAGTGGTTCTTCCAACAAGGAAGAAGCCAGGAACCATGAGAAGCAGGGTTCCCACAGGTCCCAGGCCCACGCCAGGCCAGCAGCCAGGGCAGAGGCCTCTGGGCCCACCAGAGACCAGAGACCAGCTGGAGATGGAGGCGTGGCTGCCAGGGCTGAAGGCCACTCATCGTCCACACATTGCTGTTGTGACAAGATGCAGACCTGGTGTCCTGGCCCTAACAAAGCCAAGAAGCTGGGGATCACCAGCTACCCTGAGACTTTCTGGAAGTTTCAAGGTCTAAGCCTTCCTGAGTCTGGAGTTTCCAGGCCCAGCTTTTTCCTGGCGTGCTGGACAGACTTTGCAAACCTCGCATGGCCCAAATGGGCCTCCCCACCAAACTGCTTGGTTGGCTTCATCCCGTGGCCTTAGCTAAGAGCAGCCTGTGGCCTCCTACCTGCCTTGTCATCTGTCATCCAGCCACATGGACTATCCTATTCCATCTGTCTGTGCCACCACTCCAGAATCAGTCTTTCTCTCCCTACCTGGGCTGGCATGGCTGGCTCTGGCCCCTCCCGTTGGTAACTCATCCAAAAGCACCCTCCTAATTGGAGCCTGGAGCGCACTCACTCTTCAGCCCCAAGGCCCTCTGCAGCTTTTCCTGCCACGTGTTGGCACATCAAGAGGAGAAAGTCATCTCAGTTTACCTCCCAAGTAGGCACCAAGATTGCAGGCACTCAAAACTGTGCCCCATTCATTCCATTCTAACTGGCTGTGGATCCCTCCTGCCCTTTTATCCAGTTCCATGATCTGGTGAAGTCCAGCTTGAGTTGATCCATCCAGGGACCTTCTGGAACCTACCCTCAGAATTCCCCTTTCTCCTATTCCTCATTCCCTCTCCTCGCCCCTCCCCTTCCCTTCCCAGGTCCCCTGTCACACTTTGAACCTCTCCGACACACCTTATCACCATTGTTCTGATAAATTATTGTTTATCTACTGATTTCTGCCCACTTCACTGTGGGTGAAGGACTTTGTCTTATTTATCTGCATAAACGTGATAGGTATCAGGGTCAGTCCTCCAAATGCTATTGTGGGAGGCCCTGGCTGCAGAGAAGAGCTGGCTGTTGATGTAATCATGCGTCCAGGAACCACATAAGCACAGAATGGGCTCTCCGTGAGTATCAGGGTCCTTCTCTTCCTTTGGACTATAGCAACGTCCTCCCTGACCACCGAAATATGAAGGAAGAGGAGTTACTCCTGGAAAAATCAGGGGCTAGCTTTCTAGGCAATGAGAGGAAGGTGTGTCAGGTCGCCTGATGGTGAGGGCTCAAACTGTTTGGAGGAGGCAGAGAAGGCCACTGGGGCTGGGTCACAGTGAGCAGCGAAGACAAGCTTGGCAAGGCTGCCCCACATCGCTCTCGAGGATTCCAGGAGAGACTGGATTATGCCAGTGTCCAGGAGCCCTGGGAGCACTTTAAACCAAGCTTCCTTTAACTGGTTTTGAGAAAGCCTCTGCCACCTGGGTGCATGATCTTCCCTCTTCCCGGGCTTTCATGGAAGCACTGACAACTGTCCTTTCTCCTGTAGAAGCTACCCCAGGACCTGAAAAACCGACTCAGGAGTTCTAAGGAGGTTGTTGCAGGTCAGAAGTCCTCCTGCCTGGTAGGAGGGCAGACCCCAGGGGATCTGCTGCGCAGTGACACGCTAAACAGACCACCGAGGCAGAGCAAGGTGTCTGCCATCAGTCTCAGTAGCCACAGCGTGTCCTGCCTTGGGTCTTCCTCATGTGGTGATACCAGGCCCCCAGCACTCTCTGGTCTCCAGGTATCACACCCCTGGAGGGGACCAGGGCTGACAAAGCCTCCCAATCCCTCTCTTTCTAAGGATTGGAAAGGGGGTGCCCAATGCCTTTCTGTCCCATCGGGAGCCTCTCTTCCAGGCTGAGCTCTTCTTGGAGTGATTTTGGAATCTGAAAGGGTGTTGGAAAGGGTTAACAAGGACCTTGAGAGCTGCCCAGGATTCCCCCATGCAGAGTACCCGCTGGGGTTTCCCAGCTCCAGCTTGTCCCCTCCTCTGAATCTCCACTCACATGTTCCCTGGTCTCACCCCAAATCTCCTTGCACATTCTGGCAGTCTCACCTCTCTGGTCACAGTCATTCCCTCATCCCACAGAGAGTGTTTTCCCCTGATTCTCCACCAGGACTTCACACTAGCAGGGATGAGAAGAGACACGCTGACGACCTATGGTACCCCAGGGGAGGTGCTCGATGCTCTTACACGTGTTATCCTACTGAAACTCGGAGGTCCTTTTAGCACCACTTTTCAGACAGGAAAATGGAGGCTAAAAGAGGAAGTGACTCATCCAGGGCCCGATGAACAAAGCGTGTGTTCACACCTTGACCTGGCCCTGCACACGGGCTGGTTTCTCTTCCCCGTACCCCAGAGGAGGTGTGACTTGTCCTCGGTTTGAATTTCCCATGATCTACAGCTCAGTTTATTACATGTGCTATATACCTATGGTGAACCAAGCTCTCTCCCATGCCTTCAGGATTCAAAGACAGATAAGGCATTTTCCTGGCCCCCATCAAAAGGCCATAGAGAGAAGTGGTCAGCATTCATGCTTTAGGTCACACTGGCAGGGTTCCAGCCCTTGTCAAGTGACATCATGGCTATATGTTTGAGCAAGTAACATACCCTGTCTGATCCTCAGTTTCAAGTTCAAAACTGGGACAATAAGTGTACCTACCATGCTCCCTGCCATAGTTCCTGAAGGAGTCGGAACCTCTCCAAGCTGGGAAACTTTTGGGGCAGTATAGACTCATCTACCCAAGGTGGAGTCAGGTTTCATTTCAATTCAGCCAGCCCAAGGCACTATTGGGAAGTTTCAGCCTTCAGTGGTCGCTCTTCCATGAAATGTCAGCCAGTAGGGAAATCGTAGAAGATTCCATCCTGTAGGTGTGGTAGGCCCATTCCAGAACATCAAATCTGGCCCCCATTTTTCACCCAGAAAACCTCAGGCACTACAGGCAAGGGACTTCACGAAGGATCTACTTGAGTGTCAGAATAAAATCCAGGCCTTCCACTTCAATCTTTTCACCAACTCACAGGGTCTTTACATGTTGAGTCAGGATTCCCAGATCCTGGGAGCTCAGCCCAGGCTTTGCAAAAAGAACAAGGAAGGGAAAGGAGCTGTTGTTTTGCTCTCTCATTCATCTAACAAATATTTCCTGAGCACCGTATTGTCATTAGAGTGTATAATGTTTGCTATTCCTGTGTTACAAAACACAGTGGCTTGCGAGTGTAAGCATTTATTATTGCTCACAAGTCAGTGAGTCAGTAGGTGGCTGTGGCCATCTGGTCATGGCTAGATGCCACATACTTGGATGTCTTAGGGACGGTTTGCTGTGGGTGATGACGGTGGATCCTCCTGTGAGCTAGCCCGGGCTTGTTCACATGGTGGAGGAAAAGGCTCTAAGAGAACAAATGCAATGAGGAAGGATTCCAGGCCTCTGAGCCCTGGGTTTTGAGCTCCACACCACTTCTGCGACATTCTAGTGGCCATAGCAAGTACCAGGCCAGCCAAGGAAATAGATTCCACCTTTTGATGGGAACAGCTACAAAATAACAGTGCAAAGGGGCAGGGATGCTGGCAGTATGGACAACGGTGGCTATTTCTGCAGTCCTCCAGCTTTATTGTCCCAAAATGCTTTGCTTCAATTTCTTTCTGGGTTTGTAGGGCTATGTGAGTTGTGTTGGTAAGTAACATAAAGTATTTTGCTTCTGGGTAAAAACTCAGAAAAAATTCCAGAATGTGATTCTCCATATATTCTTCTTCCTGCTATGCAAAGCAGAAGGTCAAGGTAGGGCCTTCACCATCAGAAGCCAGCCTGAGTCCCTGAGGGATTATGATCAAATTCTACCCCCATTCTATAGGTAGCATGAGTGAGAAAAAAATCTTTAAGGCTTCAAGTCATAGATATTTGGAAATATTTGTCACCTCAACAAAACCTACATTATACTAACTGATACAAACTTCTACAATGTGCTAAACATTGTGCACTGGGGTCAATTAATAAGTAGAAAAGCCAAAATTCCTACCCTTGGTGAGCTCACAATCTTTTGAGGACAGAAAACAATAATCTAGTGAATAAATAAATACATAAATAGACACATGTAAATCATGATACGTACTATGAAGGAAAAGACTAAAGAGAGAATGACAAATGATAAGGGTCAGGGGCTGGGGGACCCCACTTAGGTCATGTGGTTAAAGAAACGTTGCTCTGGAAAGGAGTCATTTAATCCAAGACATGGAGGGTGAAAAGAAAGGAGAGGAGCATGAGAAGGCCCAGGCAGGAGTGGCTTGGTTCACTGGTGGAAGTGAAAGGAAGCCAGGGAAGCAGAAGAGAAGGGGGGTGAGGATGGAGTGGGAGAAGAGGCTGGGCCCACAGGACCACAGGGAGGAGTTTGGATCATTTAACCCTCCTGGGGCCCCCAATGTCCAGGAACAATGGACCCAAGCCCTCTGGGAAGCTCCTATTTTCCACTGAACTGGAGGAAAGGCCAGGCTGCTCACAAGCCCCTCTCTTGGGCATAACTTCCAAGACTCCACACCTGCTGCGGGGCTTGCCGCAGCCTCAGAGAAAAGGAAGTGTTACTTCCCTGCAGCTCTGTAACACAGCACAGAGCCGCTACTCTCTTGCTTCTCAGCTGAGACCATGGGCCAGGTGGGGCTGGTCACCAGGCACCTCCCTGTGCTCTGGCCCAGCCCAGAGATCTCCTTCTGAGATGGGGTCTGGAAGTGGCCAGGAAGTCTCCTTTCAGCTGTCCACCCCTCCCAGGCTTGGGCAGGGCAGGAAACACAGGTCTAGGGCTGGCTGGGGGCACACAGCTGTCCACACTAGGAGACCTGAGGCCTTTGAGTCCTAGTGTGACCCAACCCAGTAATGCCCTTCCTCCCCACAAGCCTGTGAGCCCAGGTGAAATGGTGTGGGGTGAGATGGAGTAGGTTGAGATGAGGTAAGAAGGAACAGTGTGGAGTGGGGTGGGATGGGGTGGGATGAGATGGATGAGATGCAGAGGGATAGGTAAGGTGAGATTAATGGGAGCAGGTAGGAGTACTTGAAGTGCTGCCAGGTTAGGGATGGAATTAAAGGCGATTTCTTAGGTTCATTTCCTTTATCATACCAGGTCTTTCATTGGAAGTATTTTGGTGGGGGGGATTTTTGCTATTGGGCATGTGCGCTCACCAGAGGGAGAGAGAGAGACAGCAAATAATCAATCACCCCTCAGGGGAGATGACCAAGCAAAAATTCCTTCTCCTCCATTCTCTTCTCAGGATCTTGGGCACACGTGCACAGGTGCCCAGCATAAGTTTTAAGCCACTGGGTCCAGGACTCGAACTATGGTTGACTATGTGGGAGTCCAGCTATGTAACTGCTACATCATCTGCTGGTCTCTCATTGGAAGTATTTGAAAACATCATTCTGCTAAGAGGTCTGCATCTGTTCCTCAGGACTGCCATGACGGAGGACCTCAGATGGTGGCTCCGAGAATTAGCAACGTACTCTCCGGTGTCAGCAGGACTGATCCTTCGGGAGGCTTGAAGAAGAATCCAGCCCAGGCCTCTCCAGACTTCTGACGGTGACCAGCCATTTCTGGCTCATGGCTCTATCACTTGTCTCTGTCTCCTTCTCCACAAGGCCTTCCTCTCTGTGCCTCAGAACTCCCTCTTCATTCTCTTATAGGAACACTGTCATTGGATTTAGGCCCATTCTAAATCCAGGATGACCTCATCTTGAATCCTTCATTAGATCTGCAAAGATGCTTTGTCCAAATAAGATTCCAGGTGGATCTACATTTTCTAGGTGGTAGAAGGGAGACCATTTAGCCTGAGACAGTGTCCTTGAGCTTCACCACACTCTCAAAGTGAGTCTGTAACGTGAAATGTGAGGCTCTGGCTCCCTTCACTGATTCTGCGTGCCCTAACCCTACTGCGAGCAGCACGGCACCCCTGCCAGGGCCCTGGAGCACCAGGCAGAAGGACTGCTGACCCAGGGGAGCCCTGCAAGAATGACGAGGAGCTTCGGAATTCCCACTGCCTCCTCCCTTCTGGTACAGGGATTCTCCAATGTTGGAAGGGGAGGGTTCTTAGTTATAGCTGGTCCAAGGCCTCTGTGGGGACATGGGGAAACTGAGGCCAACAGGGATTAATTAGTCCAGGTGATTCGGGGAGTCACTTACTCAGCGTCTGGATTTTTGCATCAACTGGGAAGGAACCAGAGTTGAGAAAGGGTGGGCTGCTTTGTGGAACTGAGAGGAAGTCAGCATGGCCTGGGTGACATGGCCAGGTGGGGAATTGGGAAGGTGGCAGGGAAGCTCTGACAGGAGACTTGACTGTGCCCACTGAGACAGGGGAGTCCCTGCTCCAGAGCTGCCTTCTGCCTGGGGCCTGTCCGTCTTAGGGGCAGACGCATCTACTTACTTCTTTCAAAGGAGACACAACCAACCACCTCCTGCTGAGGCACACCTGGTGGGAGGGGGCAGTCAGGTTGACCTTGTCAGGGACACAGCCCTCTTGCGACCAGGACTCTGAGAGGATGCTACCTGTAGCAATGCCTTCTCCCCCTCTCGCCATCTCTTTCCAACAGACAAGGCTGCTAGATTCAGAGAGAGGCGCGACGCAACCAAAGTCACACAGCAAGTTGTGGCAGAGCCAAGACCCTTCTCTTGAGATTCCTACAGGTGCCCAGGGCTGTTTCTAGCCAACAGTCCTACACAGCATCCTCCCCACCTAGAATCTTTGTTTCACAGAGAGGAAGGCTGGGACTGCAGCTCAATGTGGCTTTGTTGGTTTGGGAACAAAACAATGAGAACAACATGTTGTGTAGACTCTTGTTTGCTCACTAGCCGAGGTCTCCTGGGACAGGTTCTTGCTGGATCCTTCTGAACTGTTGATTCTGTGATAAAATTCTTGCTAGGAACTGAATTCAGGCCATTGCAAGACAGAGAAGAAGAAAGATATTCCCTGAGTCTGGAGTAGAATGGGAGCATCTTCATCCAGCCCCTGGGGACAGTCCTTGGCTACGACCCTTGATCCCAAGGCCACTTCTGTTCCAGGAGTCGTTTCAGGGTGCTGGACATAGGGGCTATGTGGTCTGGAAGAACTAAAGGTGTATCCTGGGATCGCTTCTTCCCTGTGTTGTGTTCTCAGGCAGGTTGCTTAACCTCTCCTTTCTGCAGTCCTCTGAGCTCCCAGCTCAGAGGTGGTGAAGGCCCGCCCTGCCCAGACCAGGAGCAGTGTGCATCCCAGAGAGCCAATTCTCTCCATTCGAGTCCACACCTGGTGGTACACACAGAAACTGACCTGGCTGAAATAGTTGTGTCAAAGAAGTTTCAGGCTGAGAGAGTGTGTGTGTGTGTGTGTGCACAATTTGTTTCTCTGCCCCCAGGGCCCTGGGAAAAGTTCCAGGCTGGAGCAAGTTTATCAAATTCCTTTCTTTACCCACCCAGCCTTGAAGTTCATGGAAAACAAAACAGAGGGGAGAAAAAAAAAAAGCAACTTGCTCACTTACTTGCCCTCATTATTGCCTGGATTTTAGTTCTTCAAAACTGGTTCCTGCCTTTGGCTCCCTGCTAACTCAGTGTTCTGGGGTGTGGTATGTCCATGTCTGGGCTCGGTTTCCCACTCTGTGTGCAGGCCGGGTGCAGGCTTGGCACCCTGCACTGTGTCTGAGGACAGGTCGTCAGTCATGCTCCCCTCTTTCCTGACAACCACCTTCATTTACCGTAAGAAAATTCCCCACCACCCTTCATTTCACCTTACCCCCTTGTTCTATAATTACCACCTCATCCCTTCAGCTTAGAGCGTCTTTTCCAGAGTCAGCCTCATGGTGGGGTGGTTAAGGCAGCTGGGCCCCACATGGCTGACAGTAGTCTGAATCCTGGCCTTGGTGGCTTTAAAAACATGCCGGGCACTGTGTGCATGCATGCCCCAAATCCTGACAATATGGAGAAATGGGGAACCAGCAGTTAGCGTAATGGCTATGTCGCTGGATTCCCACGTAGTCGACCGCGGTTCGCGTCCTGGACCCGGTGGCTTAGAACTCACGCCGGGCACATGTGCGTGCGTGCCCACGATCCCGAGAGGAGAATGGAGGAGAAGGGATTGTGGCATGACCATCCTCCCTGAGGGGTGATTTCTCGCTTTCTGTCTCTATGTCTCTCTCTGTCTATCTGGCGAGTGCACATGCCCTATAGCGAAAACCTCTCAGAAAAAAAAAAATGGAGAAATGGAGGAAAAGGCACTACGATGTGACCATGCCCCGTTGGGGAATTACTTTCTCCCTCTCCTGACTGCATGATTAAGAGCGGAGTCTGGAAGTGGACTGTGGTCCCGGGGTCCTGCTGTGGTGCTCTCTCACTCATGAAAAAAATAAATAGACTTAAAAGTAATAGACTAAAGTGGGTCGGGGCCTCTGCTCTCAGAAGTTGTCTGGGACACTGCCCTGCACTGCTGGCCTCTTTCCCACTTGTTCTTATTCCAAGGTCATTGTAGTCTTTACTGTCGTTCTCATTTCTTAAATGTAACTGGTTTTTAACAAGTATCTGATAGAGTATGTGCACTTACCTGGGGAGCTGGGGAAGAGCACCCTCCATCACACTGCCATTGCTTTCTTTCAGCCCTCCAGCCAGCCAGAATCTGGGCCCTGCACATGCTGCTGGTGGGTTTTCAGGCCAACCAGGCTGGGGACTTGGACTGCTGTTGACATGTGGCCTCCAGCTCAAGTCTAGTACACTACTGCATGAATCACAGAAGCTGGGCCTGTAATTTCATTTCTTGAGAGTCAACATGAGGGATGGAATCTTTTTTTTTTTTTTTAAATTTCCTATAGGGTGTGCTCACCAGTGAGAGAGAGAAAAAGAAAGAGAGAGAGAGAGAAAGCAAGGCACCCCCCCACCCCAGGGGAGATGGCCCTGTCACAATTCTTTTCTCCTCCAGTTTCCTCCCTGGATTTTGGGCACACATGCACATGTGCCCAGAATGATTTTCAAGTTGCTGGATCAGGACTCGAACCATACAGACAGCCATGTGGGATCTAGCTGCTTTAACTGCCAAGCCACTGGTTGGCCCGAAAGAATGAGATTTTTTTTCCCCCCAGGTTTTTGTCATAGAGTGCATGCATTTGCCAGAGACAGAGACAGGAAGAGAAGGAAAGTGAAAAATCTCCCCCTAGGGGAATGGCCACACTACAATCCCTTCTACTCCATCCTCCTCCTGGGATTTTTGGCATACACTCACATATATCCAGTGTGAATCTTAAGTTGCCAGGTCCAGGACTTGAACCATGGTCAGTTATGGGGTAGACCAGTACCTTAACCAACACATCACCTACTGACTCCAAAGATGGAATTTTAAGAAAATAATCTGAACTGGAACAATAACTTTGGGTACAGAATAGCCACAGGAGAGTTTGCTATAATGGCACACATTTGGTATGACCTTGAGGTCTCATGATTATGTGCTTAGTGACAAGATAAACCACACGCAGGGATGCCAGGCAGCCATGAACTTCATGTTTGCAATGTTAACATAACAACCAAAACATGCTCAGGTTGTGTGAGGTAAAAGAGCAGAGGGAAATTTTTATATGTAGAACTGTTACTTCAATCATGTAACAGATATACATAATGATGATGATCAGAAAGATTAGTTACAAAAATGTTGCCGATGTCTACCTTTGGCTGATAGGGTTTCAGGTACACTGCATTTCCTCTTTACTACATTGCTGTGCTTTTCAGACTTTACATACTGGGCAAGCACCACCTCTAGAGTCATGAAAAAGGAAGAGAAATGTATGACTCTCCACGTGCTTTGGCAGGTCGTAGTTCCACCCAGCTTGAATTGCGTAAGTGGGGTGGCAGCTGGCCCCATGGCTTCCTCAGTCTGGCTGAAAGTGAATGTTCCTCCCAGAAAACCATTGATGGGTGAAGAGGAGGACGCTGAGCTGCCTGGACTGGAGTTTCCCTTCTCACAGCCCCGCCGTGGCCTGGAGTGGAAGCACCATCCTGGAGTTGGGCAGGAGAGTATGCGGTCTGTCAGGGCCCACGTGGGTGCACCCACTGGTGACCTCCTGCAGGGAAGCCTCCTTGTGCTGTCCCCAGTGGATGCTGTCCATGTTGTCTGTGTCCTGGGGCTTCCTTCCCAGAGCACCAGCACGTCCAAGCAAGAGCTCGCTTAGCCCGTTAGGGAGCAAGTGGGAAGTGCCCGGGAATTCTAGGAGCAGTCGTCACCAAGCATGTCGGGAGCTGGTGGATGCAGGGCCAGCTCCCTTTTCCATTGGCACTCTCAGTCCTTTTGCCATCTCTCAGTGCAAGACCAGAAAAATACAGCATTTTCCTCCCTTTCTCTCACAACAGAGATCTCTTTGGTGATCCCTAAAATTGTGGTGATTTCTCCCCAACAAGTAAGCAACTCTGCAGCAGACACCAATGGTGTGTGTGATCCAACTCATTTCTGTTGCTGTCTACCTGGAGATAGTGCCGAACACCCAGGCCGAGGGCTCAGTCCCCCTTCAATACCAGCCACAAGTCTCTGGAGCTGTAACCAACTGGCTGTAGGTCAGGGTTCTCGCTCCCCCATTCCTTCCCAGAATTAATTAGTTTGCTACTGCTATTCACAGAACTCAAGAAACACCTATAGTAGCCAGTTTATTACAAAGTCTATTTTGTTGTTGGTAATTCGTTACAGGGTACTTGTGCTCACTGGAGAGGGAGAGGGAGAAAGTGAGAAAGCACCCCCCCAGGGGGCATGACCACACCATTATTCCTTCTCCTCCGTTTCTCCCTTCTTTTTGAAATTTTGGGCAAGTAACCAACCAGTCAGCCTTATGGGACCCAGCCTCCAGCTGACCCTATATAAAGGTTAGTTTAAAGGATGCAAATAGTGCCAGTCATGTGGGAAGGGCTGCAGAGCTTCCACACACTCTCTAGGTGTACCCCCTGCAGACCTCTCCATGTGTTCAGCTCTCTGGAAGGTCCTGCACCCTGTCCTGTGGGGTCTTCACAGAGCCTTCATTGTAGAGGCATGAAAAGCCGATGGCCTGGGTGGGGATACCCAACATGGCCTGCCTGTTATGATGTCCGCCTCTGTGGGTGAAGTTCCTTCTTCCTGGGGATGAAACAGGACCCTTCTGGAATGAGGACATAAAGGTAGGGGGAGATTCTATTTTATGGTGTGCATTTCCTTTTTCGGATTATGAAAGAACTTCCTCACCTCCTAGCTCTTCCTCACCTCCTCAGCTCTTTTCTCTTCTTTTGGAGTTCATTGTCTCTCTTCTCTTCCATTTCTGTTAGCTTTGTCACCATGGATATTCTAAATTCTTTATCAGACATTTCTGCGAGTTCCATTGTACTGCCTGTGGATGAAGCGGAGTTATTCTTTTCCTTTGGAGGAGAGGTATTGGTTTCTCATATTTGTATGCTGTGATGATGTTTAGTGAGTAAATGTAAAATAAAAAAAAAAAAGAATTCAGTATGTCTAAACAAACAAACAAACAAAAGGTAGGAGGAGACTGGAGTTCCTGTGACTTGTCTTGGGCTGGGTGAAAGGAGGGCAGGAAGAGTTGGACTGTCTTTCACTTTTATCTATCTGAAGCTGATCCTAAACCGCTTTAGGAACCAAGTCCACACAGAGAAGCCCATGGGACCAAACCCACAGCTGCGACCCACCCATTTTTGCGTCCAGCATTCACGCATCCCTCTGTCACTCCCTGGTGCTTACTGAGATCACCTCCCGAATAAACCACATTCGCTATCCTTTCTTTAGAGCCCGATGTTTGGGAGGCTGAACCTAAGACTTTGACACCTCTCACTGGTTCTGCTCTGACATCTAGAATACTCATTGTTCTTTTTGTACTTTATCCGGGGATGCTGTGAAGGCAACTGTCAACACTCAGGTCATGGAGGTGGAGAAGCCACCAGACTCAGACCCAGAATGGACATGGGGTTCACTTAAGTGATGAAGTGAATCAAAACAAATGTGAGGCTTGTGGCTCTGAGAGTGTGGATTGTACCAAACTCAATATTGAAAACCAGCAACAGGAAAGAGTACAAGAACCAGCTGTGGGAAACAGACATGTCGGAAACATAGCTAGCACAGACTTCTTGTTTCATCTAGTGGGAAGTAGTTGACATGGGGACACGGAGCCCCAAATCAAAACCCCAGCCTCTTGTTTCTTCTGTGTGCACGTATACTTTCACTATTGTACAAGGAAGCTCTAGAAAAGGCTTTTTGACTGGTTCCATAGCACAATGGTTAAGTCCTATGCATAGGGAGCCAGATCCCTCATGGCTGACTGCAGTTCGACCCCTGGTCCTGTGACCACACCCCCGTTGGGGGACGCTTTCTCTCTCTCTCAGTCTCTCTCTCTCTCTCTGGTGAGTGCTGGCAATAGAAAAAGAGGAAAAGACTAGCTTTTGCTGTGAATAAGTGCATCAAATTCCTCTTTTCTTGAGTTCTACTTTCACTTCCTTTCTTCATTTAGAGTTAAACTTGCACGTTGTATGCTGATGAACTACAGTACCTCATTTTACATGATTTCTGTGATTCATCCACAAATATGAGGGATCATCAAAAAGCTTATAGAAAACGCATGTCATGAAAAAATTACGCATTGATTTCGACATTTGTTTGCACCAAAATAAACTCGAACTTTGATTCCTTTTTCCCATGACCTTTTGAAATGTCTTTGTATTTACTGAACACCTGCTCTATGCCAGGCACTGTCTAGATGTCAGAGCTTCAGTCCTAGATGAACAGATGAAGTCACTTCCTCATGGGCGCCCACTGCTCTGAGAACCTCAGGGTGGGAGGAGGGACTTACTATCCTTTTGTACAGCATGGGATGATGTTGACCAGATAACAACAGCTTTCTTTCTGTGCAGTGGGAATTGCTTGAATCTTAAAAAAAATTACACATAAATTTTACAAAAACATTGTATTAGTTTGGTGTTGTTATGACAGTATATCATAGACTGGGAAATTTACATATATAAAAAATGATTTATTTTGCTTTTTTACTGAAAAGTCCAAGTCTAAGACACTGCGTCAGGCCAGCAGGTGGCATGGAGGTTAAGGCAGCTGGATCTCACATGCCTGACTGCATGGGTTGACTCCCAGGCCTGGGGGAATGAGAATCACACTGGATGCATGTGCATATGTGCCCAAAGTCTCAAGAGGAGAATGAAGGAGAAGGGATTATGGCATAGCCATCCCCCTTGGAGGGTGAGTTCTCACTTTCTCTCTTTATCTCCCTCACTCCCTCTGGTGAGCACAAGGGACTGCTAGGAGAGAGGGAGAGAGAGAGAGAGAGAGAGAGAGAGTAACAACAAGCCTGGTAGACTTTGGAGCTCTTCACAGCCTGGCCTGGTGGTATAGTGATAATGCACTGCTCCAGTGAAGCCAGATCCACGTGGAATATTGTGGGCTCAGTTCCCCGGTTAACCTGTGCATGTCAGGTGTGTGTGTCTGGCTAACCTGTGCATGTCAGGTGTGTGTGCCTGTGATCCTGACTGGTTGGAAGGCTGGGGGTGGGGGTTACAACTTGAGATTATGTCAGGTGTGCCTGTCTCTTTCTCGCTTTCTCTGTCTCTCTTACTCTTTTGTGAAAGAAATAAACTTTAAAGAAAGAGTGCAAACTAAGCAAGCAGTGGGGTTCCCATCCCAGCAGGGGACAGCTTACGAGGCAGGCATTGTGCCCTGTTCCCTGGTCTCCCGACTCCAGAGCAGGGCTCACACACAGTGGGTGTTCAGCTCATATTGGCTGAATGACGAATGTTGAAAGGAGTGGCTGGATTTGAAAACTCTTCAGAAGCTGCTCCAACAAATGAACTTTGGAAGATGCAGTTGAGCCACAGTAAACACTAGTGTGCCTTTTTGTTTGTGTGTTTGTGTGTGTACTTGCCCATCCCTGGTCTCTGAGGCCCTTGAATGCCTCAGCCTGGCACGGAGGGCTTCCATGTCTGGGCACGACTTTGTCTTGAGTCTCGTATCCAACCATATACCCACAGGCCCTGTCCTGCTGCAACGGACCATTTTGTCAGGGACCCCAGCACCCTCCTTCACTCTTCTTCCCTGGAGGACCTCCCTTCACCCCTTTGCCTTGAGATGCCTCCTCTGCATTCCTCAGGCTCTGTGGAGCTTCCCTCTCCCCAGCCCCCAGCTTGGTACCCACCACACCACTGTCTTCCTGTGCTCAGAGCCTGACATGCTCCTTGCTTGCTGACCTGTCTTCTTCCCTGAAAGTTATGATTATGCAAAGAGGGCAGAATAGCCTGGCATTCATACACAGAGGGCACATTGACTGGTTTGTCCAGAGAAGCCCAAGTCCCCAGCGAAATGGCACCTGCACTGGGGTGGTCTATGGTCCCATGGGCAATGTGGTTGTAAAAAGGCCTCCAGGCCTAGTCAAAGAGGCCTCGATTGGGTCTTAGCCTTATGTAATTGCATCACAGTTTGGGACTCCAAGGACCGGAACTGACCGCTGAAGTTGCCTTTGTTGTAAGTTAGCTAGTGTATTTATTCTTGGTGTGTTTTTATTTAAAGAGACTCTGGAGATCAATGCCTTAAAATGAAAATCCCATCTCTAATGTCTCTCCAAGGGGAGGAGAACTTCTGGTTTGTGACTTGGGTACTGGGGTCCTACTGCCCACTCTTGTCCTTATTAGTTGTGAGGTCTCGGGAAAGCTAACTCACCTGAATGAGTTGCTGTTTAGCTTTTTGAGAAATGACAAGCCCGTCATCCTCTTTCAAAGAAGTCTGATTAGAATCAAGCAAGTTATGAAAACTTGTCACAAGATATAGGTTCTCCAAAAAAGCCTGTGACATAACTCACCATACCACGTGATCTTCCCGAAGCGTCCATTAAGACAATGACTCTATTCCTTTCTCTGCCTTTGAAGTTGGGCCCGGCTCTGTGACAGCCTTGGTGGACAGGATGGGGCGGACGTGATGCGCTGGACCTCCAAGGCCAGGATAGAAAAGAGGATGCAGACTCACCTTCCCTAGCCCTGATTTTCACAAGATTCTGGACCTTCAGCCTGACACTAATGTCTCAGTGGGCTGACTCTAATCATTCTTCCCTCTTCTTTCCTGTATAGAATGACATCGTTGTAATTCAGAACTCTTTCATTTGTGTTTTATCATCTGCACTGATTGTGAGTTCCTTGAGAAAACAGACCTAGATGTTATTCAGCTCAGAATAAGATTCCATACCTGGCAGAATAGGTAGGTATTCAATAAGTGCGTGTTAAAATAGGGAGCAGCAGATTTCACAGAGATTAAGGTGCTAGATCTCACATGGCCAACGGTGTGGCTTGAATCCCAGACCCAGTGACTTAAAAAAAAAAAAAAAAAGCCAAGCATATGTGTGTGCAGGAAGTGAATGGAGGAGAAGAGGTTGTGGCATGACCATTTGCCCTGAGAGGTGCTTTCTCACTTTCTCTCTGTCTATCTCTGGCATGCACACCTGCTCTACAGCAAAAACAAACAAACAAAAACAAAGACAAAAAAAGGAAACAAACAAACAAACAAAAAACTGAAGAAGTAGGTAAGGCAGAATAATGGCCCCTAACGATGTCTTTGCCTGATCCCCCAATCCTCTGAGTGTGCTATTTTACAAAGAGGGACTCTGCTGATGCGATAGAGGTAAGGACTTTAAAACAAATGGGGAAGCTGTTCTGGGTTATCCAGGGGGGACCAAAGTAAATCACAAAGGCCCTTAAAAGATGGAAGAAAGGGGCAGACACATCAGAACGGAAGATGTGAGGACCGAAGCAGATGTCAGAAAAACCTGATTGCTGACTTGGGAGAGGAGGCAGAGCCCCCATCCAGGGAACATGGGTATCCCCTAAAAGCTGAAAAAGGCCAGAAAACAAACATTTCCCCACAGCTCTGGAAAAACGCAGCCCTGCTGACACTATGCCTTCAGCCCCTCAAGGACCATTTAGGACTTTTGCACCCCAAAACTGTAAGGTATGAGTTTGTGCTTTTTAAAGGCACTGAGTTAATGACAATTTGCTACAGTTGCTGCAGGACACCAGTGCACACAGACAGCTAACACTTACTGGAGACCTCCGTGTGGAGAAGCTGCCCCATGCTTAGCCTGTTGCATCTGCTATTTTGTTACCTCGTGAAAAGACTAAAAGAACTGAAGGAACCATCATGGGGGTGGTTGGACGCAGGTAGGATTGGAACCCAGGTAGCCTACCTCCTGAGCCCAGCTCTTCGCCCCTCCCCTGAAGAAAAGATGGTTGGCTGGAGACCCGCATCTCTGCAACTCAGACACCCAGTGACTGGCTGTTTCGGTGTGGATTCTGAGGAAGAATCTAGAATGGTCCTGCTTCCTCCCTTAACCCAGACCCCAGAGGCAGGTATCTCCTCTTCCTCTTCCACCTCTCCTTTCCCTCTTCCCTCCTTGCCACAAGAAACCGTAGGCATCAAGGAAGATAGCCTTAGTGGGAGCCAAGTGAGCTGTGGGCACCTCCGGGGGCCAACCAGGCTGCAGCCCTGCCTCTGCCTTGGGGCTCCCCCAGTCCTGGCTCCCACTGAGGAGGGAAGGCTTTAGGGTGCCAAGTTGGCCATAGGCACTGGCCAGGTGGGCTGTGGTTTTTCCCAGAAATCTTCACACTGTGCCAGACCCTCCGGGAACCTGCCTGCCTGTCGTGCCAGGTATGTCCTGGTTTTGCTGCTGTGATTAGCCTTCATGAGAGTCAGCAGCAGGAGGTTGCTTGGGGGGATGGACCCCCAGGCTAAACCACCAAGGTACTCTCTGAAGTAAGTCCTCACTTGAGGAAACATGCAACCTCAGCCTTGCTGGCACAAGGGATGAGAAGAGGAAATGGGACCGGTCCATGAATAAATGAGAAAAGCATGTCCCTCTCTAGCAAGCAAACACACATCGGGTTACTACCAGACTGCAGAAGTTTAAAAAATGCTGGGACCTGTGGATGCGATAATGGTTACATGGCTGGAATCCCACATAGTTGATAGTGGTTCAAGTCCTGGACCCAGCAGCTTAAAACTCACACCAGGCACACATGTGTGCATGCCCAAGATCCTGAGAGCACAATAGAGGAGAAGGGATTGTGGTATGGCCATCCCCCCGGAAGGTGATTTCTCCCTTCCTCGCTTTCTATCTTTCTGCCTCTGTTTCTCCAGAAGTACACAAGCCCTATAACAAAAATCTCTAAAAAAAAAAAAAAAAGATTAAAAAATGCTAATACCCATTGGTCTCAAATTTTGGGGAACCAGCAGTTAGCGTAATGGCTATGTCTCTGGACTCCCACGTAATCGACCGCGGTTCACGTCTCGGACCTGGTGGCTTAAAACTCACACCGGGCGCATGTGCGTGCGTGCCCAGGATCCTGAGAGGAGAATGGAGGAGAAGGGATTGCAGCGTGGTCACCCCCCTGGGGGGTGATTTCTCGCTTTCTGTTTCTCTGTCTGCCTGGTGAGCGCACGAGCCCTATAGCGAAAAAAAAAAAAAAAGGTCTCAGATTTTTCTAACAACTGACCTTTATGTATTCCCATAAGACATCTTAATCTCTGACCCACTAATTCTCCTTCTAGAGAATCATAATAGCAAAGAAAAACAAAACAGACATCTGGACAATGATTTATGCAGAAAAAATATCATTGCAATATCACTTCTATAAATAAAAAATAAGAAGCAAAGCAAATGTCAAGTATTGGGGAATAAGATAAGCGAATTTTAGAAATTCCATATAATGATATGCTAAATAGGCTGACTGAAAAATTAAGGTCTTATAAGACATCAATAATTTTTTCTGGTAAAGGATTATGTGTAAATAACACATATACTATATAATACAATGAGAAGATATGTATATATTATATATATGTATATATATATACATATATATAATAAGGGGCTTCAAAAAGTGTATGGAAAACAGAATAAAATTATTTTTAAGTATTATTATTATTACTTTAATTTGCTATAAGGTACATGTGCTCACCAGAGAGAGACAGAGATAGAGATAAAGGAAAGTGATCAAGCAAGCTGCCAGGTCCAGGACTTGAACCGTGGTTGGTCATATGCAATCCAGTGCCTTAACCATCTTGCCAGCTGCTGGACCCCAAAATGAAAGTATTATTTTGATGCAAAAACAATTTAGAAATCCATGCACACACATACATATTTTTAAAAGAATACCACCCCAGGAAAAAATAAAACACCGATTATACATTAAAAAAAAAAGAAGAAAGAATACCCAGAATGTTATGCATAGTTATCTCTGTGGCTGGTTGTAGTTCTTAATTTTGTTTTTTTACCTGTGTTTTCTGAAATAACATTTTCTTGAGTTATGTTGCTCTTACATTCAAATAAACATAGTTGTTATCTGTTGAACCCACACCTGAGATACACTGCCACACTCACTTCTAGCAACCAGGTACCTGCTGAAGCCAGGCGTTGCAGGATGATTAAGGTCCAGGGTGAGCTCACTAAAGGAATCCTCGGGTTCTTGGAGGAGGTGAGCGCTGGGCCTGGCCCAGTATCACAGAAGCCCTAATGAACCACGTTTTCCTCTCAAAAGAAACAGCTCCATCTGCTGAACTCTGCCAACAGCTGCACGTGTTATCAGCTAGCCCTCCTGCATCAGCTGACCTGCCTCAGCTCAGCTTCAAACATGCCTTCCCTGGAAGGACTCTAGGCCCCTCAGGTAGAGACTTCTAGTTTGGGAAACAAAGCTGATCAACCATAAGCAAAAGCTTTTTCTGGCTCTACTTTTCAGGACCTGGTCTTGACTTGTGGGAACTCACTCTCACAATCAGCAATCAAAAACCGTTCCCTTGCTTTCCACCTGCCTCACACCCCATGGCCTTACCTAGCAGTTCCCAGCCTCTAGGATACAAGGTTTTTTCCCTTATCCTTCATGCTGTGTAGACTAGTCTTTTCTAGAACATCTGTCTCTGCATGGTTGAGAGCACAGTTCTGGAGCCAGAGACCTGACTTTGAATTCCAGCTTCCCCTAGCTGTACATTTTAGTAATTGTACAAATCACAAAACTTCTCTAAACCTCTAATCTGTCACCTGAAAAATGGAGGTAATCTCAAGTGAATGGACTGTATAGTGTGTTCATCAGTTGGGTTTTTGCCAGGTTCTCACTGTGTGTGGGCCAAATACAAAGGAGAAGAGGCCATGCTGGTAAACTAGGTCTGCAAAAGAAAAAGAAAAGGCCTTGATGTACAGCTTTGCTAATTTCCTAGGTGTAAATACTCTTTCCTGGCTGGTTTCAAATGACCAAGAGTTTAACTGGTTGCAAGAGTCTTGTATGTTTAATAATCAGCTTTAGGAATCTCTGTGAGCTGGAGCACACCATTTATCTCCAGAAGCCAAGCTTAGTCCTGGTCTTTGAAGTGCTCACAGAGCTAATTTGACAAGTATTTAAAATATACCTGCTCAGGCTCTGTGATAGCAAAGACAATTGAATTTACAAAACCTTTTTCTTGCTATGTTGTCCTCGGTCTTGACGGTATGTACCTAATGAGATGTGTTGAATGAATGAATGTCTTCAACAAATGAAATAATCAAATAAATCAGACCCTGTGGGGTCCAAACCTCCAAGCAGCTCCAATCTGTTCTGACTTGATCAGTGGATGCTCCTTGAAATGTCCTTGACAGTTTCAAACTCTCTGGATCTCCAAAACAAGCTTTGCCTTTCTAGTTGCCACAACGAGCCTCCAACAAGGACACACAGCCTGTACTCCTGCATCCTAAGACAGGACAGGAGAGTGCTTGTCACCCATCACCTCCACTGCCCTCTTCCCCAATTACTCCCTGTCTCCCTAGGAGCCAGGCTTTCTAGAGCACCCTGAGAGTTCCGCACGGCTCAGTAAGATCACAGGACCTGAGTATACCTCTCTCTTTAAATTTCTTCATGTATGTCTTCTGAGAGGAAGAGGGAGAGAGAGACCCCTCAACAGGGTCTTGATGCTGCTACCCCAGCTTTAGTTAGTCCTGAATCATGGGTCATACACATGTCGGTAGTACTGGGCGGGGGGAGTCTCTGGATGCAAACCTGGAACCTCCCATGTGGGGTCGGCCTCATAGGTGCCTTTTATCTCTGCACCACTCTCAGGCCCACCAATCCCTTCCCACTACTCCATGTGCACAAATCCAATCTGCTGGACTGCCCCTATCCATGGGAAGGATGGTCACTACCGCATAGAACAAGGCTGTTGTTGGTGGAGGCTCTGAGAGCATGGAGTGAACAAGGCTGGGGAGCAGGACAGGAGAAAAGGGAGCCAGCCTCCACCATGCACCTCCTAGGTGCCAGCACACAGAACACGGTAAGTCGTCTATTTGAGTCTTACTGACAGTCTTGGGAGGCATGGCTGATTATCCTCATTTGTGACCTGAGGAATGAGACTCTGAGACACTGGGTCACCTCCTTCAAGACAAGAGCTGATACATCTGAGCCTATGCACCTGCCATTGGGCCACATGCTACCTGGAACACAGAGCCCAAATCTGGCTTCAGAAACCCCCATGTCCCACTCACCCTTAGGATACCCCCATGGCCACCCCACACTCCCTCCTAGAGGCGCTGGGTCTCTGGGAGCCCTTGAAAGAAAATTCCCACCATGTTCTTGGACTCAGGGGAAGGAGGTGCCCAAAAGTCATCCTCTGCTTATCTTCCATTGTATCATGTACCCTCTACCACAGGCCGTGGTGTTTGTGCGTGGCAAATGTCACTTACACATGTAAGCTCAAAGTGTTGTAAGTATTTCTTGAGTGGACAAAGGCACGTCCATTGTGGAGCTAGAAGTGGGGGCTACAAGAAGTGGTGGCATCCTGGTCGCATGGCAGTAAGGACAGCTGGGGCTTCAGCCAACACTACCTGTCTCTGCTCAGGCCCCTGTCTTCATGGGAGGCTGCACACTCTTAACCATGTCAGATTTGCTCTCGGCCCAAAGTCCCCAGGGGGATTGGGAGTCATTCAGCTGTGTTTACAAAAGGCAGGTGTGGAAGCCTCTGAACGCTGGTTACTCATTACATTTTATTAAATGCTGAAGTTGCAAACCCTCATAAAGAGGCCAAGGGGCGGCAAAGTCACTGAAAGGCCAAACCAGACAAGCAAGAGCCTTACTGATTCACCACCCCCGCCTTCCAGGCTGCCGGCTGCCAGCAGCTGCGAGGTCAAACCCACCGCTTCTGCCAAGGTGGCGAGCGTCAAAGGCTGAGCTCATTTTCTGGGCACATCTGGCCAGGAATCCAGACAACTGGAGGCAGAGAAGGGCCCTGGGCACTGGGGCCAACCCCTGCAGTCTCTAGAAGGTCTTCTGCCAGGCATTTTTCAGGGCAGCTGTCCGCTAAGCACTGCTTCTTCTGGCCCCATGGGGCTCAGGCTGGGGAAATAGCTTTCCTCCTGTCCCGCTCAGGTGCTCACCAGTGCTTAGCTGTCTCCCTTCCCTCTGAGGAAGGGCCTCAGCTTCACCACTGCTCTGGTCCTCAGCTCCATCGGACTCAGAGTCACTGGCAAATATTCTCTGGCACCATCCAAAACAAGCCCCAAAGTCTTGCTGGCTTTTAAGTTTTCATGAATAATCTTTGTGGAGAAACAGACAAAGAAGAAAACTGACCACCGAGGGAAGCATGCAAAAAGTGGAAAAACAGAAACAAAAGTTCTAGCATCTCTCAAAGTCCCACATTCAGAGCCTCGGCTGGGGTGCATGAGTTTCCCATGGTGACCGAACCAACTATCACAGACCCAGAGGCCTAAGACAACCTGTTTGTGATAATAAAGTTCTAGGGAGCAGGGGTCTGGATGGTTTGGCTGCATTCATTCTGGAAGTTCTGGGAGAACCCCTTCCTCGCTCTGCCCAGCTCTTAAAGGCTGTATTCCTGGGCTCAGGCCATGCATCTCCTGAACCTCGGCCTCCATCATCCCATCTCTTCTGACTCTCACCCTCCTGTCTCCCTCTCTCTTATATGGACCTTTGTGATTACACTGGCCCAATTCCCAGCCCACAGAATTTGCAAGTATAGCAAAATAATAACACTGTGGTTGTATGTCACTCGGTTTTGGGGTGCTTTACTGTATGATAATAAGGCAACTGGGGCAACCCTTCCTCATAACTCAAAGGCATCAAAAATTCTCCTTTACTATGGCTTGACTATGACTCCTAAATTGTATGCATTGGAAACTTAACTGCCATTGTGACAATATTAAAAGGGTAAGAATAATTCAATTACATTATTAAGAGGTAGGGTTGGGATCAGCAGATGGCATAATGGTTACATTGCTGAACTTCCATGTAGTTGACCATGGTTCAAGTCCCAGACCCCGCAGCTTAAAATTCACGCTGGGCATGTGTGTGTGTCTGTACCCAAAATCCCTAGAGGAGAATAGAGGAAAAGGGATTGCAGTGTGGCCATCCCCCCTGGGGGGTGATTTCTTCATGCCAGTGGGGTGTGTGTGTGTGTACGCGTGTGTGTGTGTGTGTACGCATGTGTGTGTGTGCAAGGGAGAGAGGTAGGGCTTTTGGGCCAGCCTGTGACCTAATGATTAAGGTGACTGGATCCTACATGACCATTTGCATGACTTGGGTCTCAGACGCTGTGGCTCAAAAAACATACTGGGTACATGTACGTGAGTGTCCAAAATCCAGAAAGCAGGGAGAGGTGGAAGAGGAGGGATTGAACTATTACTGTTCCCATGGCTGGTGCTTTCTCACTTTCTTTCTCTCTCTCTCTCTGGTGAGGTCACATGCCCCTGGTAAATGTCAAGGAAAAGCTTTGGGAGGGATTGGGATTGAATAAAGTCATCAGCTGGGGCCCTCATGATTAAATGATGATGTCTTTCCTTGAGGGAGAGAGACCAGAGCAGACAGACACACACTCAGGGACACGAAGCTCTTGTGTACCCTGCCATGTGATGCTGCCTCAGGACCCTGCAGAGTCCTCCTAACAGGAAGACCCTCACCAGATGTGTCCCCCTGACCTCAGGCCTCCAAACCCATGAACTAAATAAACCTCTGTTTTCCTAAATTACCTGGTATGAGGTATTCAGTTATTAGTCACAGAAAAGCAAACGTAAACACCCTCCTTTTCTTAAGCAGAGCTGTGTAGTCATTTCTTTGTTGTCTGTCCTCAGGATTTCACGTTCTACCCCACGTGACTTGTGAAGGTATTTTTCTAAATAAAACACACTGAGAGGTATTCTGATGCCAGCAATTAAGATAGCAAAATACTTCATCTCTGCCAAGTTGTCGAGTCCTTGGCACGTACCAATTCTCAGTTAATGTTAGTTTTTAATCCCTATTCTGCTTTGAACTCTTGGGGAGTAAGAAGGTGAGTAGAAGGCTAGGGAAGGGAGTAACTTCAGGATTCCAGAAAAATCCCAGTGGCTCTTGTTGGACCCAACAGCTCTGTCAAGCAGAATCCAGCAGTAAAGAAGCTCCTACCAGGAAGTTTAATAGAGGAAATTTAATACGGAGAACTAGCTACAAAGGCATCGGGAGAGCTGAGAAGCCTTTCACATGGAGCTGCCAGATAAAATACAGAATGGCCAGCTGAGTTCACTTTTCAGAAAAACAATGAATCTTTTTTTCCTGCAAGTGTATGTCCCATGCAATCTTTGGGAATAGTTATTCTAAACATGATTTGTTGCTTATCTGAAATGCAAATGTAACTGGGCTTCTTGTATTTTTATTTGCTAACCCCAGTAACCCTACTCACAGGGGACTTAGAGGCAACCTAGAGGTTAGAACAGTAGGAAGATCCCTTTCTGGGGCTGAAGGACTGGCATTACCAGAGTCCCGGAGCTGAGGCTGCCTGTGGAGCCAGAGCCCTGGCACTGTCGCCTGCGAGGACCTGGGAGCAGGAGAAGGTGCAGCTACTGCAGAGGGTGCCTGAGCCTAGCAAGGGGAAGAAACACCTCCTACCTCCCCGGCCCCCATGACCTCACATTGGCTAAACCCAGCCAGAAGCCATTGGTGAGGACTGGAGAGACAAGGGCACAGTGCCCACACACAAGTTTCACCATCCCTATCACAGAGATTAGATTTCTACAACCATTTCTTGAGCCCTCACAATATTTGTGGCACCTTGTTAGATTACCTCTGTCACTCTTCAAACTCTGAGGAAGATGCTATTCCTTTACATTTCATAGATGAGGAGATTAAAGCTCAGAGAAATTAAGAAATTTGCACAAATCTCACGCAAGGAGTATGAGGCAGGTCAGGCCTTTGCTACATCAGCAGAGGGTGCTCCAACTTGGTGGGCAGGTGGGGAAGGTATAAGCCAGAGACCACGGGCAACAGCAATATGCCATAGAATGGTGGGTTTTAGAGGGGTGCCATTTCTCCCCCACACAGGGCAGGTGTGCTTACTGGAGAGAGAGAGAGAGAGAAAGTACCCTCAAGGGAGTTGATCAGACTACAATCCCTTCTCTCCTATTTCTCTCCTTTCAGAAATGTGGGCATGCATGCACACATGCCCAGAGTGTTTTTCAAGTCACCAGGTCCAGGACTCAAACTGTGCATTCAGTCGTGTGGGATCTAGCCATCTTAACCACTATGGCACAGACTGGCCCAAGGGGGTACTACTTAATCTGAGTCCTTGTTCTTTGGCAACACTAGACCTGAAGTATCTTCTCATTCTTTCTTTTCCTAATGTATTGCATTTCTTAGTTCTTCCTCCCCAGTACACATATGTATTGAGCCGAGTGTGGTAGGAAACCACAGAGTGTAAAGCGAGGAACAGGAGCTCTGCAGTCAGATGGCCAGTTCAGATCCTGGCTCTGTTATTTACTTGCTCTATGACTTTGGGCTTCTCGTTTTTCATCTAGACGATGGTGCTGCCACTGATGTTGGTGACAGTGATGATGGTGGTGATGATGAGGATGGTATGACGGTGATGATAGTGAAGATGATGCTGACGACTACGTTATCAACCTTCTAGGCAAGCCTACCGCTCTTTTTTTTTTCCTTTTTTTTTTTGGAGAGGTTTTTCGCCATAGGGCGCTTGTACTCACCAGAAAGACAGACAGAGAGAGACAGAGAGATAGAAAGCGAGAAATCACCCCCCCAGGGGGGATGGCCATGCCGCAGTCCCTTCTCCTCCATTCTCCTCTCAGGATCTTGGGCACGCACACACACGCGCCTGGTGTGAGTTTTAAGCCACCAGGTCCGGGACTCGAACTGCAGTCAATTACGTGGGAGTCCAGAGACATAGCCATTACGCTAACTGCACCCAACCACTCTTCATGCATGCTGCTCACTGTCCAGGAGTGCCTCTGGGTAACGGGCTAGCAGCAGCTCTGCCCACTGATGGAAGGTTCAATGATTTTAGCCATGTGAAGCACGGGCGCAGTGCCTGGCACATAGTCTAAGCCCAGTAAATGTTGGCTGTTATTACACATAGAATCAGCTAACTGCAGGGCAGTGTCCAGCAGTGAGAGCACAAAGCTCACAGTCCCTGTGTACCATGCCATGGGGGAGGTAAGAGGTAACAAGGACCACCCCATTTTGCACACCATATGGGTGTATTAACCATGCTAACTTAGGCACTGTCATTAGTCTCAGGGTGAATGGAGAAGAGAGGGACCCGATTGGGTAGGGTGAATGGGCATTCCTATCAAGAATGAGGAGGAGCTGGTCTTGTGGAACAGGCAGGGGGAAGCCGAGGAGGAGAGCAGGCACACAAGCAGGGAGAATGGTGAGATATGGGGTACAATGAGGGAAAGTTGGAAAAGGAGGTGACACAAGTCCCAGAGACTACAGAGGTTAGCAAGAGGCAAACCTGGGGGTCTCACTAGAAACTCAGGCTCCTCTCCAGTGACAGGGAAGTTTTTTGTGTGTTGTTGTTTAATTTGCTGCAGGGAGAGTACGCTCACAGGAGAGAGACAGAGAGGGGACGTGAGAAAAAACCCCAGGGAAAATGACCATGCCACAATCCCTTCTTCTCCTGAGACTTTGAGCATGTATGCACATATACCCAGTGTGTTTTTAAATCTCCTGGTCTGGGTCTCCAGCTGCATGGTTGGCCATGTGGGATCCAGCTGCCTTGACCACCACATCACCAACTGGCCCAGGAAAGTTTTTTTTTTTTTCTTTAGAGCACATGCTCTCACTAGAAAGACCGAGAGAGACAAAAAGACAGAAAGTGAGAAATTACCCCCCAGGGGTGATGGCCACACCACAATCCCTTCTCCTCCATTCTCCTCTCAGGATCCTGGGCACACATGCACATGCGCCTGGTGTGAGTGTAAGCCACTGGGTCTAGGACTTGTACCACGGTTGACTACATGGGAGTCCAGTGACATAGCCATTATGCTAACTGCTAGTCCCTGGCCCAGCAAAGTTTAAAACGCAGGTGGTTATTCCTGCAGAGCTGATTTCAGTCAGATCACTCACCAAGGCAGGCAGAGAGGACAGGAGGGAGTGAGCTGGAAGGAAGGACTCTCCTGATCCCTGTCTCTTGTTCATTTTGCTGCTCCTCTGACTCTTGCCCTCAATACAGCACTTGTATTTGCTGGACCCTGCATTCAGGAGCTTTCCAGCCCAGCCTGACCCTTCAAAATGTCTCTGAACTCTGTTCTGAACCCTCAGCGTCTTTTTAAGTGCTCAGGAGAGCATGCTAGGTAAATTTACACAAAGGGGTCCTAGGCATCCTGACTAAGGAACTCCTTGTCCTAGGTCAGTTTTGCATTTGAACAGAGATCTTTGAGTTCTAACAAAGTGGGGCCAGATAGTGGCTCAGTGGGACCCACATGTAAAAGGTCCTGGGTTCACATCCAGGGATCCTTCTGAGCACACTAGGTGTGCATGTGCATCTGTCATTGTGGGCAGCCAAGAATGAGGGTGGACTGCAGCTGGAGGGCCCTCTTGGAGGTCCTGGTTCTCTGTCTCTCTCACTTGCTGTTATGGAATAAATAAATAAAAGTTTAATTAAGGCCAACATTGCTATGCTGCTGTGAGCCCTTGAATAAGTCATTGTACCTCTCTGGTGTGGACCTGATGGCTTCTGCACCCCAGCTCTTTGTAAGACTTATAGAAAACAAGTATGTGGACCAGCAGGTGGTATAGTGGTTGTGGCACTAGACTCCCACATGACCGACCATGGTTTGAGTCCCAGACTTGGTGGCTCAAAACTTGTGCCAGGTACATGTACATACCTGCCCAAAATCCCAAAAGGAGAATGGAAGAGAAGGGATTGTGGCATGGTCATCCCCCACTTGGGGAGATTTCTCACTTTCTCTCTCTCTCTCTCTCTCTCTCTCTCTCTCTCTCTGTGTGTGTCTCTGGAAAGTACACGTGACCTATAGCAAAAATCTCTCTAAAGAAAAAAAAAAGCAAATATGACTGCAGGTACTAAAGTACGAGGCGAAGTCGGAATTCAGAATGCTGCTCGATATCCTAGGGCAGCTGGCTCTAGCAAAGGACTGTGCACGTGTTCTCAATCGATCACCTCCCCACCCTGGTGTACCTTTCAAGGGGAGTGACTGTTGTCTAAAACACTACTGGCTCCAGTCTTTGGCCCAGTTGGGAAGGGAGTCTACTGCCATTCCACTTAGGAACATGGGCTCCCAGGAAAGGCCACCTGACATCATGCCCCCAAAGCTTGTCTTGTAGATGAGAGACCTGGGGTCAGAGGAGGGACAGCACAGTGCTGCAGCCGTCAGTGAGCTGGGAACAAGCAGGGAGGGCTCCCTGAACTCCTGTCCTTCTCGTTCTGCCTCAACCCTTCTGTTTACTCATCTACCTAGTCATACAAGTTGTTTAAAGCCGATGCCCTTTCCCATTCAACCAACCCTTGCTGAGCACCTGCTGAATGCCGGACACTGTGCTACGTGCTGAGAACACAGAGCTCAGATGTCTCTGATGCAGACTCCCATCCAAAGAGGTAGACAGAAAATAAAGCAAACAGTCCTGATACTGTGAGGGCATTTTTCTGAGGGTGGATGGTCATACTCTGAAAGCCCCACGGGAAAGGACATGGTGGCTGATCCCCCAACCAAGCCCACAAGGGCAAAAGGTGGTCTTCATGAACCAGAAGGCTGCTCTTATCTGGACAAACCCGTGCCAAAGCAGGAAATACGGTGATCTAGGGTGGCCAGACCCATTAGCTCAGCAGGGCTGGAGGACAGAGCACTGGGCACAGGATTGGCCTTCACCACAGCTTGGCCTTACCATCACGGGGAGCTGTGTGCTGTGGAGGACTCTGGCCAGAGGGGCCTGATGGGCCCTGAACTCCTCACCCTCCCACCTCCGCTGTGCCTACGTGCATCAGGAAAGGAGACCTCCATATCTATGCAATAATGACCCCAAGTGGCTGCACGCACTGCATTTTCCACCTTTATTCAGAAAGTTCAGCGGGTAAAAGGAAGCCACGTTTATGTAACAGGAAGTCTGATTTCCTGGACGTGCAACGCAGTCACTGCTCTATCTGGAACAATTCTCTGGGCTCCAATTTCCTTAGAAACTCACATGAAACCTCCATGGCCAGCAGACAAAGGAAAGTTCAGTATTTCTCTTTCACTGTTCTGGTTCTGACCCTCTTTCCTGCCTGTCTCTCCTCCCCTTTTATCCCAAAGGCCTACTGCTAGGAATGTGTAACCTGTTCCTCTTAATTAGGGCTTCTGGAAGGGTCCCCGCCCACTGAACACAGGACTGAACAGCCCTGGGACTCAGCCTCAGCAGGCTCACACCTCCCTGACCTCTGGCCAAGGTGTCCAACAATGGAAACACTTGACCCCTGTGTTGTCCCGGAAAGCAGGACAGCTATGGGATCTGACTCCAATCTTCCATGGTTGCTAATACTTTGTGGCACCTTGAGCAAGTCTCCTAATCACCTGGGCCTTCGTCTCCACACCCACAACAACGGATTATTAACACCTACTCTTCCCACCTTTAGGGGAAGAAAGAAAGAAAATACATAAAAGTGTATTTACTTACATTCTAAAATGTTCGTATCATTTCTTAGTGTTTTTCACATTGAGGTGAAATGTATATAAATACGATCAGCCAACTGGAAGCAGATGACTCAGTGGCATTTAGCACATTCACAACATGTGACTGCCACCTCTATCCAGTTCCAGGATATTTGTGTCAACCCAAAATATAACCTGTACCCACTAAGCAGTTACCCCCTATTTCCTTCAACCCATGGAAGCCCCCCTGCTGGCCCCTGCAATTGTTAATCTACTTGTCTGTTTGGCTTACAAATTATGGACATTTCTTATAAATGGAATCATATGACATGGACCTTTGGTATCTGGCTTCTCACACTCAGCATGTCTTTAAGGTCCATCCACACTGCAGCATGCATCAGCATTGCATTCCTTTTCGTGGCAGAATAATATTCCACTGTGTGCATGTGCATTTGTTTATCCTTTCTTCTGTTGATGGATATTTGGGTTGTTTCCACAGTTCATCTGTAGGGAATATCCTGCCATGAACACTCACGTACAGGTGCTTGCCTGAGTACCTTTCATTCATTTTGGGTACACAGCAACGAGGAGAATCGCTGGGTTATACAAATAACTCTGTGCTTAACTTTTTGAGCAGTCATCCAGCTATTACTTTCTTGATGCACAAACCATCAAGGCAGAAAATTTTCCACTCCATGTAATGTAAGTGGGTCCACTCACATTAGAAACAGCCAATGAGATGAACCAGTGGGCCCAGTCACATTGGAAATAGCCAGTGGATGACATTGGAAATAGCCAATGGATGAACCAGTGGGCCCAGCCATATTGGAGATAACCAAAGAGATGAACCAGTGGGCTCAGCCACATTGGATATATAGACAATGGGATGAAGGCAATCTGTGGACCCAGGCAATGATCCATCAACACAAACCTGACTAAGGAATTACAAGCTCTGTGGAAAGTAACTACCCAGGCCCTCAAGTCACTCTTTCTCTCTCTCTCTCTCTGCTCAGGCCTAGTCCTACCTCTTGGGAGTACACTTTTGCTTTTGCTTAATAAACTACCCCTTACTTTTGCAAAACAAAACATAAAACTGAAATGCACAGGGTTTCAATTTCTCCCTACTCAACACTTCACTTGTTATTTTTCATCTTTTTGATTGCAGCCATCCTAGTGAGTGTGAAATACCAGCTCAATGTGGTTTTGATTTGCATTTTCCAAGTGACTAATGATGTTGAGTGTCTGTTCACGTGCTTGTTATCCATTTGGATATCTTTTTTGAGAAATAGCTATTTAAGTCTTTTGCCTGTTTTTAATTGGTTTATTTGCCTTTTTGTTTGTGAGTTCTAAGAATCCTTTCTATATTCTGAATATTAGACTCTTACCAGGTAGATGTTTTGGAAATATTTTCTCTTATTCTGAATGTTGTCTTTTAAAAGAACTTTTAAAATACCAGTTAGAAATAATCCAAAAGATAATGTATCAGTAGATTTCACATTGCCTCATTTACTATTCACCAATGTTTTTATTAATTTCTTCATTTATTTTAGATAGAGTCTTGTTGTATCTCACTTTTGCCTCAGCTCCTGGAGTACCGGGGACTGCAGGCATACAGCTCTGTTCCCAGCTTTTAGGGTGGACTGGGGGAGTTGAACCCAGGCTGCCCATGTGGCCTCAGTCTGACAAGTAGCAGTATCTACCCATGTGCACTACCCTACCTGAACCTGTTTATTTATGTAGGACACTAGTGGTGCTATGAGCTGTACAAGCATTTGCTCACGTATTCTGAAGGTATTGTTATTCTTACAGGTGAGGAAATTGCAGCGCAGAGGGCTCTGCCTGGACACTGAGCCCTCACCTGGCTAGCTCCTGCTGTCCTCACACCTTCCTGAGCCCCTCTGTGCCCCATTCTCAGCTTGGGCTCCCTCAGGACAGGAAGCTTCCTCTAGGCATGTGGGGCTTCCTGCCTTCTCCCTACCAGGTTTATCTATTTGATTGTGATGTTTTTCCACTAAGGACTCTAACCCTCCAACTCTCTTACCACAGTGCTGAGGGTCTCTCCCTCCATTTCATGACACTATCCCTGACACACAGTAACACTCAATATAATGTGTCTTCTGGAAAAATGGTCTTACTACTATTAAAATGGAGTTTGGGAAATAACATAACAATGTGGAGAGTGATGGGTGCAAAACAATAAGACAAGAAAATTCAAAACAAAAAGGAGAACTTCCCTCCCCACCCCCATGATAGCAGCTCTGTGAAAGCACAGCTGGGTATAGGAAGAAGTAAGGGAGGGCTTGCTGTTTCTGTTTCTTCCTCTCTCCCTGCTTCTGTTTCTTTCTTTCTTTTATTCCTTTTCAAAAAGATTTCTTTATGTCTTCCATGAAAGAAAGACAGAGTACTAGAAAGACAGGCACACTCAACAGTGTACTCATGTCACAATCCACCCCCAGACTCGGGCAGCTCAGATCACAGGTTTGCATGGCTGTCATGTAGAGGGAGGCCTGGGAACATAAACCTGGGACCTTCCTACAAGGGTCCACTTCCATTACTGCTGCATTCTCAGAGGGCCCATGTCTCCTTTTCTTTTCTTTTCTCTTTCTTTTTCTTTTCTTTTCTTTTCTTTTCTTTTCTTTTCTTTTCTTTTCTTTTCTTTTCTTTTCTTTTCTTTTCTTTTCTTTTCTTTTCTTTTCTTTTCTTTTCTTTTCTTTTCTTTTCTTTTCTTTTCTTTTCTTTTCTTTTCTTTTCTTTTCTCTTTTCTTTTCTTTTTCTTCTTTCCTCCATCACCTTTCTCCCTTTTTTTAAAAAAATTTCTTCCTTTATTCACAAAGAAAGAGAACTGCTTTTATAGCTCTATAGCATATTCTAGTAAAAACTTCTAGAAGTTTTAGACTCTTTGGAGATGCCTGGCTGACAGGAAGCACTCCAGGTTGCCCTCCATGTGATAACTGTTCATGCCCACTGATGCCCCGGAGACCTTAGGTCTGGCTGTGAACAGCATGTCTGAGCAAGCTTAGGAGATAAGAAATCCCAGAGCCGGGATGTGAACTTGTGCCTTTCCACTGTGATAGATTCAGTTCAGGCCAGTTCAGTTCTTTGCACTCAAACCCAGGCTCTGCTCGGTATTGGAAATCCAGGTAGTGGAACTCACAGCCCAGCTGGAGGGTGGCACACGCCTCCCCCCCAACTTTAATACCAGGCAGACTGTCTGAACAGTGTAGGGCGTAGTGGGAGCAGACGGTGGGCCTGGGCTCACAGACCTGAGCCTTGGGGGTGGACTCAGGCCAGGTATTTTCTCTCGTCAGAGCCCAGATTTTCTTAGTTGCTCCTTGCTGGGTGCTGCTCAACTGAGAGCAAGGATGTGAAGACATTTGAACATGTGCCTCTTATTTGAATGTACTTTCAGCGACCACATCAGCTGTATTTATTCATCTATTTTTGGTAGAGGGTGAGTGCGCTTACCAGAAAGAGAGCAGAGAAAGGGAGCAGAGAAAGGTCCTCCAAGGGCATGGTCATACTGCAATCCTTTCTGTCTCTCCCTCCCTTCGGGAATTTGAGCACACATGCACACACACCTGGCATGTTTCTTAAGCTTCCAGATCTGGGACTTGAACCATGAAGTCTGCCATGTGAGAGCAGGCTGCTTTAACCAGCAGGCCACAAGGCTGACCCCATGCCAACTTTTCTTGTACTGATGGCACCTAAGATTTCTTGGGACCAACAGATGGTGTAATGGTTATGTTGCTGGACTCCCACATAGTCAACCATGGTTTGAGTCCCAGACCTGGCGGCTTGAAACTCATGCCGGGTGTGTGTGCGTATGGGCCCAAGATCCTGAGAGGAGAATGGAGAAGGAATTGTAGCAGGGTCATCCCCCTGGAGGGGTTATTTCTTGCTTTCTGTCTCTTTGGTGAAAACATGTGCCCTATAGCAAAAATCTCTCTTAAAAAAAATAAGGATTCCCCATTTTTCTTAAAGGTCTCAAGAGACCTAGATGCTACACCCTTGCTCTTGTCTCTTGCTGCTACCCAGGGCCTATGTCACAGCACTGAGCACCATCCACCCCGACACTGCCCTGCTCTCTCTCTGGACTTTGCTCCTTCTCTTGGCTTCCCCCCAGCCAGTCACGGCGGCTGCTCTGTGCGCTGCTCCTGGCGCCTCTGTGTCCGAACCTGCACACTCTAGGGCTTGGACAAGATGTGTGAGTCTTGAGTTTTTCAGCTAATCCTCCCCTTTCCCAGCAGAGTCACCAGCAGAAGTGCACTGAAGGCAGGAACGTTGCTGCTTCCTGTCTGCCCAGCACCTCAGACAGTGCCAGGCATGCAAATAAAAAGTGTGTTGACTGGGCCAGTCATGTAGTCTGGTGGTTAAAGGAGCCCACCTAGCTGACTGTAGTTCGAATCTCTGTGCTGGTGGCTTGAAAAACAAAACATACTGGGTGGTTAAAGGAGCCCACCTAGCTGACTGTAGTTTGAATCTCTGTGCTGGTGGCTTGAAAAACCAAACATAATGGGAGGGACCAGTAAGTGGTATACCAGTTATGTTGCTGGACTCCCACATGGCCAACCACTGTTCGAGTCCTGGACCCAGAGGTCTGAAACTCACACCGGGCACATGTGCATGCCTGGATGCCTGACTGGCGGATCCACCTGCTGTTCCCAGCCTGCCTTCCCTGAGACCACATCGCCATGTTGCAGCTTGCAGCAGTGGCTCTCGGCCCTTGTCTGCACAGCTCCCAGGACAGAGCACACATCCTCCTCCTGGGGGGCAGTAGCTCTTCTATCATTGTCACTATAGCTGGAGAGTGCACTGGGAAGAGTCTTGCATGAGACCACACAGGTACCGGGAATGGCAACAGCCACCGGGAGCACTCCGAGTTCCTCTTCCACACACAGCCCCTCAGACGCTAGGCGGCCTCCAGTGAGACGAGGTCGCACAGCCTTGATCACACTGCACTCCGGCTCTGGGCCTTCTGTCCCCCAGTGTCCTCCTCCTTTCCCCTGGGATCCCTCCATCAGATTTGCCCTACTCAGTCCATGAGCCCGTGCAACTGAGTGCTCTGCCCGCATCACTCAGGACCAACCAGCGCAGGGCTGCGGGCCTCGACTGCAGCTCTGTGGCCAGCGTGGGGTCTGTGCTTGGAGAAAGCATACAGCAGAGATAGCGCCTGCTCTTGTTGGTTCTGCTGCTAATGACAGAAAATATCTGCGTCTGGATAACTTAAGAGAATAGAGATTTGTTCACTCACGGCATGGAATCCAAAGCCTGGGGGCCGCCTCTGGTGAGAGACCTCTGGCTGCATCACACATGGCGGAGGGCTGGGGAGTGTGGGCTTTGTCCATGTGTGGCTCTGGTCTGGTCTCCTTCCCTCTCTTCCTAAACCTCCCAGAAGCCTTTCGTAGGGGCCCTACCCTAATCACTCATTCACTCCCCAAGGCCCTACCTTTGAGCACCATGAAGGTCTTGTTTCATTTTAATACTTTCACACTATAAGAAGCTGTAACACATGAATTTTTTTGAGGACACTGAAACCATAGAGGTGCCTTTGCTATTCCGGATGTTCTGTCACGTTGGTGGCTTTCCTTACAGCTTGTTGGACCAGGTGGCTAGTGCTGGCCACCAGACCTTGAATGAAAGCGACAGGCGTGGTTTCTGAGGGGAGACAGTTGAAAGCTAGTCAGCCATGTCCATCTTTTCCCTCATGCAATGACCTCGAAGGCCACATGTAGAACTTGTCACTGAAGCTGGCACCACGTCTAGAAAACAGCTGGCCAGCCAGGCTTGCCACGTGGGGGATCCACGGAGAAGAACCGCCAAAGCTGCAGAGATCTCTGACACAGCAAATCAATCTCCGCGGTGCGGGGCTGGGGCTGATGGTGGCGTTAGCCTCTTCTGTCCCGGCTGGATCAGTCTTAGTCCCCGCTGGCCAGTGAAGACCTGGCTAACCACACAACGGCCTGCCCCTCAGTTCTGTGAGGACAACCACTCGAGCTAACTCACGGGGGCTGCTGGGAGAATGCAGTGAGAAGATGAATGTTAAAACATTGCCCACAGGAAGGACTCAGAAAAAAATAAAAAATAAAGGAGCCTGCCGTGTTTGCTAACTCTGTGCTAGGCTATTTAATATCCATTTTACAGATGAAGCCGCTAAGGCTCCATAGAGGTTAAGTACTCCCCATAGGTCACAGCCCAGAAATCACAAGAAGGGTGGCAGTGGGAAGCCAGAAAAAACGCCCCGGTCTGAAGGTGGGGTCAGGCCTGGGCCAGCTGTGCCACACAGCCAAAGGGGCCATAGACAGCTCGCTGGCCAGCCTGCACCCGCCTGCAGCTCTGACTCTACCCAATAGGGCCCAGACTTTTTCTCTTGACCTGTTTTCTTGGTTGAATGACTCTCCTTATCAGGAAGGTGTGGCCCTTGTTAATATCAAGGTCAAGTTCCCACCTTCCACGTGGTGTGTCTCTCATGCAACTTTCTAGCTGTTTCCCAGTCCCAATCAATCTCTGCGTTAAAAGCAATCTTGCAGAACGCGGGTCCATTGTGCCCTCTGGTGGCCACTGTCACTAGGCGCTCTGCTCAGCATTTGGCCAAGTCAGAATGACTCTGATTTGGAGGAAAACTGAGAGTCTTCTGTCCAGTTCCCACCCAGGTGCATCTGAGTGTCACCCTTTGAAGACAGGTGGCGCTGGGAGGCATCTGTCTCCCCAAGGTGACCTTTTAATGGCCTCAGAGGCACCAGGTAGCCATGGGGACCCCTGGCCTCCCTGGCCTCTCCCCCTACCTCCTTGGGCTGCATCCTGTAGGCTCCCATTGAAGCGCAGAGCTTCCAGACCCACAGCCCGGCAAGGGCCAGGACTCAGTCTCCAAGGAATTGGGATCCTAGAGCCCTAGTCCTGCCTGCCTGCTGGGCTTTAAGCTAATGATTGACGCAGGAGCTGGTTGAAGCTCGGTGTGCTCTGGTCAAGCAGATTTAGAGGACGCGGCTTAGAATTGCAGCCTGATTCCCCATTCTCTCCTTATCTCGCCCAGCTGAACTGACCTTCCTACCTGCAAACACAGCTTCCTGCCGGCAGCACTCAGGCCGGCCTGCACAGGGTGCTCAGCGGGTAGGGCCTTCCGAGTGCACGGCCCCAGGGTCTGACCTTGCTCAGGTCTCTCCACCCACAGAGGCCTAAGGGGATCAGGAGGACCAGAGGTGACATCCCCAGGGTGGGGAGGGGGCTCTACGGGGTCTTAGGTGCTCAGGGAGGAAGAGCATGACTGTGGACACCAGCTCAGTGCTCCAACTGCTGTCCTTGGCCTGTCCCTGTGTTCCTTCAGCCCCTCCAGCAGCCTCTCAGGGTAGGTATGATTATTCCTGTATTTCGAGGGAGGAAACTGAGGCCCATAGAGGCCACGGGGCTGCTCAAGGTGCCCCACTTTGTGAGATGGCGGCAGAGTTAGTGTGGACATCTCTGCCAGCTCAGGCTGCCCAGAGAAGCACCAGACGGGGCTTCAGCCAACGCTGCTTCCTCCCAGTTCTGGGGGCTTCGAGTCCCAGATCAGCAGGCCAGCATGGCGGGGTCCTCCTCCCAGTTTACAGGAGGCTGCTTTCTCAGTGAGTCCTCACATAACAGACACACACACACATGTAGAGAGAGCCCTCTGCTGTTTCCCCTTCAGGGGGCACTGACCCCACCATGAGGGCCCCATCGCCATCCCCTCCTCTAGCCCTAATCACCTCCTGGAGACCCCATTTCTAAATAGTGCCACCCTGGGTGGGCTTTGGGGTGTGAGCTGGGGGACGAGGTGAGTCCACACCGCAGGCTGGAGCTGGTGCCTCCACAGTAGGCAGTCGGTGCATGGAACAGCAGCACCTCTGAGGGGGAGTGGCCAGAACTCACCAGTCCTGCTAGGACCACGCTGCAGCTGAAGGCACACAGGAGGGCTTCAGAGTCCGGCACGTGGAAGAGGTGTCAGGTCGGTTTGGGGCTTAGGGGCTGGGACAGGGTGGCGTGAGAGGGAAGTGAGTGACAGGGCTCACCAGACACCTCTTCATGACTGCTGGGCGGGGACAGGAGCTACTTCTCGCAGAGCTGTCAAGCTCACATTTGGAGCAGCCTGAGGGGTGTCTCAGGACTTTCTCAGGGTCCTCAGGGCCAAATCCCAGGTGGGCTGTTTGTGGGAGGGGTGGAGCGCAGGCAGGTGCTGGCTTTGGCCCCCTCCTCTGACGAGTGCCTGAAGGGTCCTTCGGGGCCCTCAGGGCTCTCCTGAGAGGACCCTGCCTAATTTCTGTCTCCTTGGGGCTCCAGCCTCAGCTCAGGGTGTGATGTGCAGGAACAGGGCTGCCAGCGCCTGGAGCTCCCACCCTGCCGAGTGGCGCCATCCCCTTGTGGCAGCCTGTGGGGAC
>NW_006159968.1:1472845-1475251 GCF_000334495.1 Tupaia belangeri chinensis | reverse complement strand
CCCCCGGCCGAGTGGCGCCATCCCCTGGTGGCAGCCTGTGGGCACTGCAGCTGCCACGTGAGACCACAGGCTTCAATCTGGGGTAAAAGGAGTTGAGACCGATGGGATGGGGGGATTCTAGAGTTGAAGAAGCCACTTAGAGGAAGATGAGGCAACCTGAAGGCCCCAGGAACCGAGGCAGAGGTGGGAGGCTGGTTGGAGACACACAGGAAAGGGGGTGCTGACTGGGCAACCCGGGGGCCTCCCTGTCCATTTCGCAGTTTGTCTTCTGCTCAGCTGCCGGGTTAAATAACAGCTAATGTTGATAGAAACTTACCACGTGCCAGGCGCTTCTGTAAGCCCTTAGCATGCATTAATTCACTGAATCCTCAATGCGCGTTATGTAGGTAGTACATCATCCCACCTTGACCCAAAAGGAAATCTGGCACAGAGAGGTTAAGAAACTTGCTCAAATTCACACAGCTAGTAAGTAGAAACCCCAGGGCAGCTGGCTCTGGGACACCTGTGTGACTCTGCCCCATCCTGCCTCTGAGGGCTGCCTTCAGAAGGTCACCAGAGACACATGTCTCAAATGCACTCAGCGAGTGTCCCCTGGGCTGAGCAGGGAGTAACCGAGGGGCGGCAGAGTGGACAGGAACCCTGGATGTGCAGAGGGAAGGTCTCAACCATCCATCAACGCTGCAGGGGTGTCGTGAGAATTCAGGATCAGATCTGAGGAGGGTCGTGCACACAGATTGTTAACTGTTTACACCCATTTTACTTTGCAGAGCCCCAGAGCTAGCTTTCTGGATCTATTTTTTTTTTTTTTTTAATGGAAGACTTGTGTCAACTCTGGCCTAGACTTGGTTCATGCTGGGCGTGCCAGTCTCTCTTGGGGGAGGACGGACACAGACTTGGCTCTGACCAAGGTAATTCCGTCAAACGCTGGAACCGCTGGTGAAGGTCTACTCTGGTCCCTCAGATGTTCCGTTTACCTCCCAGAGCCTCCACTGACTGGCATTGGCGCACCCACTTGACAGAAGAGGCAGCTGAGGTTCAGAGAGGGCAGATAACTCGCTACAGTCACGCGGCAAGGAATGGTGCGGCCAGGGTTCAGGAGGCCTCTCCAAGGATCTGCTGACCTCGCGGTCTCCTGAGCCTGGGTATTGGGCAGGGCGGACCCTCACCCACGAGGTGATCGGAGGTGACACCTTGAGGAATGAACAGATCTGATGGTGACAGCCAGGGCAGCACCCGTGCGCAGCCCTCGCAGAGAAACGGCAAACACACCTGATTGGTAAAATAGCTCTTTTGTAATTCACTTTGATTTGGCTCATTGGAAATATTCAACAATAAATAAAACAGAGCAGGGGCTGAGGAAGGCAGACTTGCAAACACCATTAGACCAGACCAAGGCTCTGCTGCAAACCTGCACAAGGCGAGGTGGGGAGGAAGAGGAGGCAGGACTGAAAATAGCAGCAACCGAACTGATGAGGCTGCAGGGGAGAGAAAGTGCTTGAGAACCTTTGGCTTTGCAGGGAGTTGGGTGAAGTGCTAAAGAGATCGTGCAGGAGGACAGGGGAGCCCAGGCTCCTCCTCACAGGGGTGAGGCAGGGGATCCTGAGCCAGGCTGGGCTGAAGGGACCTCCTGGCACAGAACCATTGGCAGTTCCGTACCACGACAGAGCTGAGTGGCAGGCCTGGGTTCAAGGTACAGACAAGGATCTGATGGGGGAGAGGAGCAGGTGGCCAGGCTCCCTGCATAGGAAATTCCAGACTCTTCTGTCAGTGAAGAGCTGCTAATGCCCTGACCCCAACAGACGGTCAGATGCCACTCTGCCGTCTCTACTGCCTCCTGCCAAAGCCCCCTCACATTCCACACGGTGGCAGGGAGCTCCTAGGTGCAGGTGCTCGTGTTTCCCTGACAGAGGAAAGCAGACTGTCTCCACGCCAGTCAGCACACTGCAGGGAGAGTGTGTGGCCTGGCGGCACTGGCCACATTAGCTGCCAGTCGGATGCCCATGATGGACAAGATGTCCCCAGGCTCCTCAGAGGGTGAGGGCTCTTGCTGGTTCCTGAGGGCAGCTGGCCGGTACCCAGCCACAGTTACCTGATGGCAGCCACGCAGGGGTGACCCTCCCAGAAAGCACTGTCGACCATAACCAGGCCAGGACAAAGTTCTGTTTCGTTTTCCATTTTACTTGGTTTTAGGCCACCAGGCCAACATCACAGGTCTATCTGTTCTCTGTGGTTCTCTTACACCTTTGACCCAGAGGCCCAGTGCACGAGGTAGGCTGGTCTCTGGTGGCCCCTTCTGGCCACAGCAGAGCCTGGGATTCCACCAAGGCCTCAGTGGGTTCTCTCCCCCTTCTTGTTTGGTTTTCCTATTTTATGTTTTTTTTTTTTTTTTTTTCGTTTCCCCTCCTG